>NC_038048.1:33464007-33764007 GCF_002211085.1 Panicum hallii | reverse complement strand
AAGCAATGCGTTGGCGGATCGGCACCCGCCTGCGACCCTGCAGTGTAATTTAGCTGCTGGAAGATTTGTTCATCGGGCTGTGGGCTCGATCGGAATCTAGCGTCAAAGGTTGAGGTGTTAGACGAACAGGATGCAGATCCACGCATCCACTGCATGGACATGGAACCCCACGGTCACATGTGCTCGCCCGGCCGCACGGGGGCCGACGGCGACTGGGCTGCGCATCGCGTGCACACGAGCGAATCGCGGCGCGGTGCGGTGCACAGCGCGGTGACCAGGGCACCGTGTTCCGCTCTGTCACCGTTCAGAGACGACGACGCAAGTGCTTCCACGAGGGGCAGGTGAGGTGAACTGAGCGTGCTGTACGTACACATTTCCACCATTGCGGCCGGAAGATGCGTGCCGCGTTCGTTGTCGACTCGAGATCGAATAGCGGCATTGTTTTCACCAAGTCCAAACGGTGAGCTGTGGAAGGGGAAGGTGCCTGGAAGGTTTTCTGGAACGGTTCCGTCGGTCCTCTCTGCCTTGCCGCCACGGCACCGCAACAGCTCCCTCAAGTCCTCAACCTCACTGCTATGCAGCATGCACATGCAGTGTGTTTTTATGCCACAGCCGTCACTTCGTCAGGTCCTCATCGCAATTCAAAGCTCACGAGTTCGATGGCACATGCACGATGGATACCACGGTCTGGCCGTCACATTGATCGAGCCTGGGGATCGGTCCACGTGTCGTGTCGTCAGTTCTCTTCTCTCTTCTTTTTTTTTCTTTTGCCCAAAGGTCTGGTCTGGTCTCATCAACAGCAGTTACCACTTTCCTTTTTTCTTTTTTTCCTGCCGAGTTAATAATGCATAATTAAATCGTTTGCCAAACATGTTCCTGCAGGTCTCATGATCATGAGCAGGCGTACGGTTGCGAATCGATACTGCTGTTAGCCTGCTACGTACACAACTTTTTGCAAATTTAGGATCTGTCTAGTTTGCGTGCTGTAAAGGCAAAAAAATCTTTTTGCAAAAGAATTTTACGAACTTGTTGCGAATCTAGGACCTGTCTAGTTTGCGTGCTGTAAAGGCAAAAAAAACTTTTTGCAAAAGAATTTTACGAATTTGAAATACTAAATGAAGTCTATTTACAAAACTTTTTGTATGGATGGGTTGTAAATCACGAGACGAATCTAATGATGCTAATTAATCCATGATTAAGCAATAATTAGCGGATGGTACTGTAGCATCACTGTTGCAAATCATGGATTAAGTAGGCTCATTAGATTCGTCTCGCGATTTACAGCCCATCCATGCAAAAACTTTTGTAAATAGACTTCATTTAGTACTTCAAATTAGCAAGATTCTTTAAAAATTTTGCGTTTACGGCTTTTTTACGTTTACGGACTCAAAACTAAACAGGCCCTATCCATTTTCTGTAGTGTGGTCAATTTGCAGTTTTTGAATCAGGAAAAGTCAACTCACACACGATCTACACTACCTGTTCAACGATGGTGGATGAGGCATGTCATCAATAGCTAGCCCACTATGCCAATCAATTTTTTCTATTTTGGAGATGCGTGCCGATCGTATGGTGCCATGCGTAGCGGCAGTAGGCATTCATCTGTGCCCATATATAGGTGCCAACTGCCAAGACACTGATCAGGCTGTATGTAGGTGCGTGGGGCCTAACTTGCCTGTGGATCTACTGCATGGCAACAATTATTGGTTTTTTAATAAAGCAACAATTATGGTTGCACCTGTACAATCTTCAACCGGTTCCGACAGGTTTTCTAGCGACAGCAAGTTCACATCTCGCCTAGCTTGCATTGCTTGGACCATGTAACAATATCCGTATAACCCCATATAGCTTTGCAAGATGTTGCACGAAGTATTTAACGTACATGTTCCAGAAGAACCATTGATTTTTTGAAGGCTTGTTCGAAATGCAGCACTCTCAGGGTGACTAGTTCGGTGCGATAAGGATTTGAAAAACTTAAGCTATTTAAACTGAAACAAACCGAAGAACCACCTCCTCTCCATCAGGTAGTGTAGCACCGTTTTCAAGGAAAGCCTAAATCTTGCACGGTTATCTGCTCCTCCTCCCACATTTTGGTTATTCTTATCGGCTTAATTGCCCGTACATGGTGTAGTTCACGCTTGGCAGCCTTTATTTTCGTTGATTTTGGGATTATTGGTTAGAGCTAAGAGTGTGTACAGTGAAAGCCACGCACGGTGTCTACAGTTGGTCGGCACGGCGTCCACTGCTCGCCAAAAAGCTTCCGCAGCAAAAGGAGCCAACAAGGCAACAAGCCACTCGAATACTCGATCAACCAACACGCGCCCTGCAAGGATCCGGCCAATCTTTCCTGCCATCGAATCCAGACGCCCAAATCCATTCAACATTCTTGGCCCCATGCTCGTACGCTCGGCGCCCAAAGCGCAGCCCTCCTCTCGGTCCCTGCTGGTTAGTGATTACTACCTTATTAGGTGCCCCATGTCCCCCTGTCAGTACCGCATCAACTTGCATGCATGCACCCGGTGCCCAGCCACGCTAGGAGGCTGCTAACCAAACGGCGCATGATCCAGACAAGCCCAGCCAGAGCCCACCCATGTGTGTGTGTGCTCTCTAGGCATACACCAGCCGCGCTACCCGTTGCGAGCTTTGCGATCCGTACGGCGCGATGTGAAGCCACAGCGAACAAAATCATTTGTCGCACATGTGCCTGCCTGCTTGAATCTTGATTGCTGACGCTAACCGTACTGACAGTGGACTAAACTATGAGCTGCCTCGTAAACTATTCCTGCCACTGGGTGTCCTCATGGAGCCAGGCGACCACTGCACAGCGCCATGAATCGTGCATGCATGCGGTGGCCTCGTGCCGGCATCCATATAGTAATCGGAAAGGAAAGTCTTGCGTGCTGGTCATGACATTGTCGACGGCTCCAAAACACATGCCTGCCTGCACAACACAACTACATTTGCACGGCGCAAGTTAAACTCGCGTGGTCGATGCGGATCGGAGTATAGATTTAGAAATGCATGCAGTTTTATTTATGGGATGCATAAAAAATGCGGAAACAGACAGCAGCACCAACTAAGCCAGAATCCACATGGCGGTGGTGTTTTCTTAAGGGTTTGATTGGTGGAGCTTTACCTGATTCTTATTCTCTATGGGAACTGATTCTCTGAAAGAGGTAATTCTCTGGCTGAAAGTAATTCTCTTTGATTCTCTAGCATAAACTTTCAAAATCAGGATGGTTCACGTAATCAGGAGAGCTACTTTTTCTAGCTTCTAACCTCTTAGTTCATTCCAGAGTATCACTTCACAGAATCAGCAGATAATCATTTCCTTTTAAAAGACTGCTTAGCAGCTCCGGCTGAATGGATTCAGCCGACAATCAGCTCTGGAAGCTTTGCCAAACCCACCGTAATACGGTAGCAGCAAATACAGGAGCGGGCGCGTGCAGTAGGAGCAGATTGGATTGGGGACCGGCAGCTCACGGGGTTGCTGTGATAGAATAATAGCTAGCTAGGCAAATAAAGGACGAAACTGATTGTCTGTTTCAAGTGCACGCCACATGCGTGCATGCATGCTAACAGCAGAGTAACCATCCACTAGTCAAGTGAGGTCATCCGGATTGAGGATCTACGTACGTGGGCAGGGGAAAGCACACCGGGGAAAGTATTAAAAAAATACATAATTTTTATATTCAAATTGCTCCTCAGGTCGACTTGGAAATGGCACCTTCCGTCCTTGAAAATTTATATGCTACGCACGCTACCTCAAATCAAAGTCCATAACACGCAGATTATTCGACGTGGCACCGGGTTCGTTGACCAAAAGGAGGTTGGACTTTGCTACATAAAATAAAGGATTGCATCTCGAGCATTTTCTCTCGGATTCTAGTAGGAAAGGAAGGAAAAAAAAAAGATAGAGTGTATACTGTGCACCCCAAGGCCGGGTTGGATTGTGCACCATCATTAATTGATCATCCTGCACATTAGCAGTGGGCCATGAGCTAAAGACAACGCCGTCTACACTGTGTCGTCCTGCTACAAGGACAGATCAATGAAACGCCGGGTAGCACAGGTACGCGACGCACGACACAGTGGCCGGATCATCACGCTGATCCGTTGCGCTCGTCGTCGCCAGATGGTAAGAGATCAGTGTGGCCACCTAGCGCCATCGGTCCGTGTGAAGCTAAGCACGACGCCTGAATGATGATCGGGCTCCTAAACTATGGATCCGCGTGCTGCGATTCAACAGCATGCTCGCTGGCTACTTGCTACTTGGCCATCAGGCCGGGCAGGGCTCCGTGCGGGCCGCGTTACATGTCCGGCTCCTGGATCCGCCACTGGGCCACGTCGTGCGCGCCTTGCAGCTGGAGAAAGCAGCAGCCAGCAGCATCTGCGGGAGCAGATGGCTTTGCTATTTGCGCAAGGAACGGCCGGGAGCCTTTTGTTTTTTCCGACACTTCGATGCGATGCCCATGCATGTGTATGGTACCGTGGGAAAGACCCGGAAACCAACAAGCTGATGATGGGCATGTGAGCGGTTGCCCTTTGGACATGTCTGCGATCAACGCCAGCTGGGTCATTGACTGACTTTTAACTACGTACACGTTTACCCTATCCCCCGGAGCTTCCTTTTTGCACCATTTCCTTATTAGTTTAACCAAGAAATCAAACACTGCAGCTGCCCTAGTTTTGCCACTCCATTGCAAAAAAGGGAGCACACATGATGGAGCACGTACACAATGATGGTGCTGGACAGGATCAATCTGCCGCACACATGGGCGTGTCCTTTCGCGTCTTCGGACCATCGCATTGATCCATTCGTCGGGCAGCGATGAATTGACTGGGAGGGACAACAACGAATGAAAGTGCCCTCGGCGCGCGAGACATGGGGCACCCAGCACATACCAATAAGGTGCCGCCGCTGCACTGTGCAGCAACCGCAGGACAGTGCTGGGTCACGCACGCCGCTCTCTTCTGGCGTCTGTCGTGCAGGGAACGACGGGACAGGAGTATTGAATAGGTTTTGGATCAAATGGAAGCCATCAAAACAAACAGGAGCGAGCACTGTTACTGATAAAATAAACGCCCCAAGATCTGGAACCTGTGGAAATTGAAGCGCCCGATCGATCGAGATCGCCGTGCTTGGAGGTGCTGGAGCTTTTTTAGATGGTCCCCCGGTAATGGCGATGCGCCACCAAGAAACCTAGCCCTAGCGACGATCCGTCGTCTATCCTGGCAGCGCCAGGTCGACGACTGCTTCCATTCATGGCGCTGTCTATCTGTACGAGCAAGAGTACCGTTCCGCTGGCCCGCGCCGATGATCGCGAGACGGCAAGAGCGGGAGACCCCGGCCGGGCTTGGTCCACGCGCGCGCCAACGCTGCCACAACGCCGGTTCCGTCGCCGTGTGCAGGCGTGTGGATGCGACGACCGGCCGCCGGACGCGTGCAGTGCGGACCAGATCAACCCAGCGCCGTCGCTTCGACCGCCAGGCCACGATCGACGAGCGCCGGCCGGCCGGTGGCTGCAGTTGCCGCGTGTGCTTCTCCGATCCCGTTCGCGGCAGCCGTGGACGATCAGCGACCGGCGACGGCCGGCCGCCGGCCTAGGCTGGCTTCGCTTCGCGGGGCGCTCTCCCCGGATTCGCGGGAACCAGCTTTTGGTTGAGAGGGTAATCGAGGGTCCGCACGGCTTGCGGACGAATCTCGGGTACCTTTCGTCTCCTCGTCTGGCCGTTTCCGGGCGGGCCCCGCGGATCGTCAATCACTCGGGGTCCTCTGCTCTCCCGTCCGGTCAGTCCCATGAGGCGGTGACCCTGACGTGATGGCGATGGTGATGCGTGTGCAGGTGGGTGTGGGCCTTTGTCCGGTTGGGGGAATCTGCAGCAGGCGGGCCAGACCAGATGGTTTTCTGAAAAAAATGGTTAGGTCCACATGGGCGAGGGACCATCGGAAATTAGTAGTAAGGAAATATTTTCGGTCCCAAGAAAACATAGTTAGTGGCAGCCGTTTGCCTAAAGATGATAGGTATACTAGCAACAGAACAGTGCAGGGTTTGCCTATCCTGGATGTGTGCCGTACGGGTACGTCTCGCGGTTTCTTGTCGCACCTTTGCTGCGCCGAAGGGTAGAAAAAGTTTAATCAGCGTTGGCACCCTTTTGGCTCACACGTGAATGGCGAAAAAGATGTGCAACATGATTCCTTATGAATTTCTAAAATGTTGCAAAGATTCTGACGAGGCACTGGCAAGTTTGCTCGAGTTTTATGGCAAATGGTGCCATGAACCAAACTAGCCATTTGTGTTGCACCAGTACACAAATGGTGTGGTATATATATGCTTGAAACAATAGAGGTGCGCAGAGCGCTAATTAGTTACTGTCTCACTATTATGCGTAATAACCTCGTCGCCATTCAATGTTTTACCCCTGAAATTCTTGTAATAATCCTGCATAGTCTTCATAGTTGAAATTGCGAGGCAGTCCACTCTTGGCATCACGAAAACCGTGTGCTCGTGTACATTAGCCAAACGACAAGTTAAAGATAAACGAAGGCCAAAGCCAGATAGAGAGGTTTTTCTTATTCGGATAGGAGCAGCATTGTTTTCGCAGTCGTTATCTGTCGTTTTTATTCTTTTCTTAGTTGGACATGTCGATGACATAGCCTTTTGCCTTGGAGTACTAGACAGCTGTCAATTATTACTGAACCCACATCGTTATACGGCTCGAGGGCAATCCACGTTGCCCCGGACTAGTAGCCAGATTATCCCCAGGAAAAAGCTAAGGGTAGCACAAGAACATGTGGCCTACGGACACAATGGGTACATTTGTATCCTAGCTGTAGGCTTGGAGAGTTGCATAGGGAAAATATTTTGTATTTCCAAATAAACTTTGTATGTAACAAGGGACAAAAGGAAGGAAAAAAAAACTCCACTAGCTTGAATGGATTCGTGAGATGGACATGCCGACAGGAACAACAACATGTACATTTTCTGCCTTGAAGGCGCCTCATGCCGCGCGTGTAGATTTGAACAGCAGCTAGCTGGCTAGCTAAGATGAGGCGTGACAGATAGGGAGAGCGAGCGAGCCACGTCGCGATCACCAGGTCAAGACGATGGATGGATCCAGAGGACGCCAAAGAAGCTGATGGCTCTGCTCTGCAAGTGGAGGCACAGCATGGCGTCGGCCTGCGAATCGAAGGCAGTACCAGTCCCCATCGGCCAGTACACGACGCCGACGGGGACGAGCTCTCCAGCGCTACGTACACGGCCGCTAGCCTGAAAAATGTGGGGGGCGCACATACAGGCGTCGCACGAGAAGAGAAAGAGATAGCCGTTGCGTTGTTTTCGCTGCGACAAGGACGTTACGCTGGCATTGTATTGCTAGCAGCCTGATCGATTAGCAGAAGTCCATGCTACTAGCAGGCTACTAACAGCTAGGAGCTTAATTATTAATGGTCGTCATTATCTGTAGCAGCGAGTTGTTGTCTTACTCGGTGAGGTGGTAGAGGTCGACTGTCCTGTCACTGCGGGGTCATACCCATGGCCATCAATTATATTTGTGGCTTGACGCAACATCAGATAGGTCGACAGGGCGCCGGTGGAAAATTACTGTCGCTCTGACGGTAGTGAGCATATTGCTGGGGCAGCAACTGATGGGTGATGGGGCTAGCTGCCCTGCCTGCAGATTTTGCCTGCCGGCCCCGGCTGAGACGGGCTGCCTGCTGCCACTGCCACACCACACGCAGCAAGCGCCAAGCGGCGTCGTGCTCGGCGCCCCACCGCGCAGGGCTCAGATCTTGCCACCAGGGGGCACGCACCAATCGGCGGTGGCTTCTTTCCTCACGTCGCGGTCGTCGTTGGATCGCGAGGGTGGGTGTAGCACTGTTTTAATTTCGTGCAACTTGCGTCGCGAGTGGTCACGCCCACGCGCCTTCTTCCTCCCAGAACGCAACAAGCAGCAGCTGCGCCTGCGCGTGCGGACCGCATCAGCTAGGTTTTATGGATCCATCCAGTGCAATGACCATCTAGATCTCTCTGGCTCTCGCACGCGTGGCAGTCCTCAGATTCCATTATTGCCCTTGTGGGCTGTGGCTGCCGTCCATCTCTTTGCTTATTCGTCGGTTGTCTGAAAGATACGCAAATATCCAAAATCATTCCTACAAGGACAAGTGGTGTCGACTCACTAATCACGGAAGGTAACAGTATATCCTGGTACTTCTGGTTCTTGTACAAACAACTTTGTAATCTGTTTACTTGGCAATAAAGTTCAGGCAACCTCCAAGCTGCCTGCCGTAGTTTTCCTTAAAAAAAATACATCCTGAGTGTTGAACCGTCGATCAACAACACCGGTGGTGTGGTCAATAAAATAAGATCTACAGAGCATACAACACCATACGCAGCTATGCGTAAACGGTACTCACAAAGAATAGAGGACCACGCACGGCTATACCTAAAGCTGATATTGAATTGATAGCAAACAATTTTAATGAAAGTCTTGGTAAAGTATTAGCTTAGTTTTCTTGTGCAAATAGCTACATAGTCAATACTTCATATATAGAACCTCCGATTTACTTAAGATAAGAAAGTGCTAGATTTTATTTTTGTCATTCAAGAGGAGCTAACATTTTATTACCACACGCTATTATTCAGTTGAGACCTTAGCTTGAGTTGTGTGTTTGTTATTGAAATCGATATGCTCATCGCTATATCGTGAGTTGGTTTTTTCTAAAGAAAGAAAAATGCGCAAATTAGAAGCATACAGTAGTACTTCGGGATGATTTCTTACAATGATAGATGTAAGTAACTTAGATGCATATTTTGAGGTTATTTTAATAATGACTAAGTTGAGTAATTTAGATGCGAATATAGGGGTTATATTAGGTTATTTTCATAATAACACTGGTGTGTAATTTAAATAAAGATTAGAGGGTTACTTTGAATTATTTTTTGTAACGATAGAGGTAGGTAATTTGGGTATATATTAGAAAGTTACTCTCAATTTACTTTTTGTTAATATGAGACAATTATGATGTGGATTTTTATGATTTATCTTTCTTCTTCTAGCATGTCTCATGATCGAGATTCTATATAGGATAGCATGTTTGCTTCCTCAACCACAATGCGGTAAAAAGTTAGGATTAGGTAATAAATGCAGCACTATTTGTGAGCTACAAACATTGTAGGATTGCACCGTAAGAAAAGATTCCTTGAGGTGCGTCGTACGCTTGGAGCTGAAATAAGCAATAAAAAAAATATTCTGCCACTTCATCTCTCCCTCGCGCAGGGCTGTTGGTGCTTTTTTGTAGTAGCATGGTTCTAGCATTGTGTCACAGGCATTAAGGTGTATTTGGCCATTTGCCAATGCTCCTGCCCTTAGGTGTTTTTTAATAGATATTTTAGAAAAAATAAACTGCTGCCACATTTTGTTTGCAGGCTGAGGCCATCCGCGCCTCTACTGCTACTGCAGTACGGCACCAATTCTGCACATCTGCAGCAACCTGTTCCAGTACAGGCTTTTCTCCCCTGCTCTATCTTCAGAAATGGCCACTGCACCCTGCCACTGCTGCCGTCGTTACCGCTCGGAGACTAGTACTGTGCAACCTTTCACGTTTGTGTACAGGCACGATCCTTTCATGCGTCAGTGCATGCGGTGGTGCGTGGAGCATGGTCAATCTGGCCGGGGCCCTCGCTGTCTGACTGTTCCCTCCCCGCAATCCTGGTCCCTGCAGCTGCAGTCCTTGCTGCACGGCGCTTGCACAGAAAAGTGAAAGGCGCCCACGCCCTATAGTAGCTTGCTGCATCTGCGGCTACAGCAATAGCGTTACTGCCTCCACCAAACGACAGGTGCAGCAGAAACGCATGCATGCATCGCGCGTGGATATGTATGTGTGTGTGCTGCGATCGATCTGCCGATTCAGAAGCCAACAAGGATGTCTTGGGCTCTTGGCTCGATCAGATGTTCAGATGCATGGGTCGATGGCCGGATGGGGCCTCATCGTCATCGATTGCAGGAGTAAAGCTTTCTCTCGCAGGGTTCGCAAGCGTGGCTCTCGTACCAGCCAACTACAGTCTACAGATACCAAAGACACCCAAGGCGGAGCTAGACTGCCGCGGTGTGAGCTCCCCCACCCCCCCCCCCCCCCACCCCCCCCGGTCCCCGCCGGCAGCGCCCATCATCGAGCAGGCCGCCACCGGCTGTACGAGCACCGGCCGCGCCGTACCGCGAATCGCCTCTCGCGCCAGCGCCGCCGTACCGCCGGCGGGCACAGCGCATTTGGTGCTCGTCACGCGCCTCGACGTGCGTGCGTTCGTGCTTGTGGTCCGTCCGGTCCGGAGCAGCGAGCCGCGGAACCGGAAGCTCTCCGGGACGTGCCAACCCGCTGTGCTCGATTTTTTTTTTATAATGGATAATAGTTCCGCTTTCACCCTCCTGGCAGGAGACGATCAGTCCAATCTTATTACAAGTAGTAGTATGCCGCTACACCAAGAGTTTTAATAAAATAAAAGAACCACTGTTATGAAATGAAGGGACCATAGGAAAATATCTCTCCCTTCTCTAAGATTTATGCCTATTATTATCCCCACCAGGTTGTGCCATTCTAATAGATTAATACCCACCTGTGATCTCCTAAAGGAGATATTTAGTGGTGTTGCACTAAAGACATCAGCCACAGTGGCATATTTCTTTTGAACAATATTATACAAGTTAGGATACTGTGATTTTAACGTCGGGTTTCGAATCGAAGTATCTTCCCAGAATCTAGTTTTGGACTCCTGACTTCAACGCGAAGCGCCCCAAGTTAAGGAAATCCTCTTTCACCCCCATTAAACCTGTCCGGAATTGTGAATCACCTGGTTTCTTACATACCTGTCCTAACGATTTGCTCTTGAGGTATTTATTCCTTAATAAATCCCGCCAAATTCCATCTTCATTACAAAGCTTTAAAGCCATTTGCTTAGTAAACGTTTGTTCTGAATATCCAGATTTATGATTCCCAAACCTCCTTGGTCCTTCGGTTGGCAAAGTAAATCCCATTTTGCTAGTCTGTATTTTTTTTCTTATGCCGGTCATATTGCCAAAAAAAACCTTAACCTGAAATGCTCTGTTCTTTTGGACTCCTCTCAGGACCTGAAAAAAGAAAGTAGGAACAATGGTAGACTAGAGACTAGATAGAACAGAGTTAATCAGCACTAGTCCACCCTCAACCAAGAGAATTTTGCCTTTTCTAAAGCGCATCGGTATGTACCTAGATATCGAAAAGGGTAGGAGCCTAGTTTCCAACCGAACAAATGGGAGCCTAGTTTCACCCGCTGTGCTTGATGCGTGGCGAACGATGCGGTGCGTTGGATGCGATCCAACCGAATGCAGAGCAGACGAACAGACTGTGACTATATGTTCTCGCCGTCGTAGGGGTAGTACGGAGCATAGCTCTGCTGTCGATGTGCAAGGACGGACGGACTGATGGCCTACGACGGCCGGGGCACTGTGCTCCCCAGGCCGGACTAGCATACGCGCTCTGCGAGCTACGGCAGCTGCAAGGATCGCGTTAGCTCCATGATGGTCGAGATCGCGATCGCTCGGACCGGGACCCCGCACATGTACGGCCGCCTGGCAGGCATGGATCGTCGACAGAGCACTGGATATAGACGGCAGCGGCGGGGTCACGCACAGACCCGTAGTCCTCCAACCAATTCGATTCGCGGCCATGCGATGGATGCCCGTTGGGGGCGGCTCATCAATGGTGCGTGATCAGCGCAGTGGCGCGCGGCAGGCGAGAGACCACGGGTCACGCCGCGCGCAGGCACGTACGTTCGGGCGTTCGGCTGTCGTTCGGCCTGGCGCGCGGCTGCCAACAAACGCGCTCGTCGCCGGCAGAAGCGCGCAGCGAGCGGAGGCACATGACACCCGGCGGTGGCCACGCACCGAGGTCCGAGGGGCGCGCGCAGCGCCGAACGAACACGGCCCCGGCTGGCAGGCGGGCGAGCCGGCCGCGGGCACAGGCCGGTGCGCGCCTTGAAGTTGGCGAGGACAAACTGCGCGCGCGCAGGCGCGGTGCTGCCGCGCCGTGCCCAGGACAAGACATGACCTGGGCACGGCGGGAGGTCCCTGTGTCTCCGGTTGGTGTTTTCTCCGTGGACGCGCTCGCGCAGGCGGGTGCGCTGGCCGAGCCAGTCGCTGCCGCACAGCACGCACGGCCTGGCCGCGGGCGGTAATCTCGGCGCTGAATTTGATCACGACGACTCCGATCAAAAAAAGGTGCCCTGCTACTACTCCTACTTCTGATCTGAACCGTCATCGGATTCAGAATTTCCATGGTGCCTAGTGCTCCGCCCAGCTGCATGCGGGAGACAGGTGGCCGGCCACCGTGCCGTACCAGCAACCAGCCTGATCCGTCGAGCCGCAGGGAGGGCGTGCACGACCCGGTTCCGCGGGGCATCTCGATCGAGTGCTTGAGCCAGCCCTCGCCTGGTGTTTACCGGGGGTGCGAGCGCGCGCGTGATGTGCGGAGTTTGAATACGGATACCCATGGGATCGGGCGGCCACGCATGGCAGGATCTCCGTGCCGTTTGAACCGCACGGCGTCCAACGATTGTTTTGGTCGCATCCCTGTCAGACTTCAGCATCCGAGGGTGAGGTTTCGAGTGGGAGGACGACGACACGGCGTTGTTTGGCACAATTTTTTTTGGTAAATTTTGTGGATATATTTCATTGTATTTTCCTTTTTGTGATGTTTTTGTTATAGTTTCTACAAGAAGTTTTTGGTTGATACATTTTCCGTGGATTTTTAGCAAAAAAAATTAGATATATTTTTAAAATATTTTTATCAACATTTTAAAATGTTACTAGCCCTATTGCACAGTAGTAGTATGTTTAAAAAAATTAGCTGAATTTTTTGTTAAAATTTTTGGTCAATTTGTATGGAAAAGTTTTTAGCCTCAAAATAATTCTTGGCTGATTGTTTCTTAAATTGAGAAATTATACTATGATTGAAATAAATGAGAGCCGTCTTCCATGGTAAAATACACCTCGAAAAAGGTACAAAATCTGTGAGTTCGGTATCGACATTAATTTATTTTCTAATTCACATATCCAATTAACGGCAGCAATGATCGAACAAAAATAGTACCTAATGGTACCGTCTGGTATCTTACAACCAACCACCGTAACAAGCCTCTTTAAAAAAGGCCCCTTTGGTCTAAATTATTTTTATAGGAAACTCTTTGATCTAAAATATGAGTTTACAAAATTCCCAAGGGAAATGGAGGGATGTCTCCGGAATGAGAAGCTACCAAATGACCGTGGAGTTAAAATATTTTCATAAACAGATCGAGAGCGTGAATAAGGTTACCATTCGAGATGCTAGTTAATAAAAAACATTAAAAATATTAAAGCTGCAAGCTATAGCTGATTGCAAGCTGAGCTGCGGGTTCTAGTATTTTTCTAAATTCAATCCAGAAATTAACTACCCTATTCATTCAGCGCAGGCAATGTATCCATATTGATATGGCATCTGTGTTGTGTGCTGCGGGAAAAAAAGTATAAAAAAAGGTATTTACATCTTTAACCCCACCGGCGCCCACAGAACGGAACGGTGTCCCGTTGCCTTTCGTCCCACGCCTCCAGTGTCGAAGACGAGCCCGCTTTTGCCGCGCTCCCAACGCCTCTGCCGTGTCTTCCCGAATCCCCCACCCACGCCCAAGCCATGGTCATGGCTTTCCTAACCGTGTCTCGGTGCCTGTATATAAACCACGCGTCCACGCCCGCACTTCCACTTTAACCCCTTCCTCGCCTTCCCCGTTGCGTTTGCCATGGCCGTGCAGGCGCGGCACCACCCCCACGACTTCACACCGGTGGGTGGCTCCCTGTTCCTGGACGAGTACGCCGCCGGGCGCGTGCCACCAACGGCGCCGGCGGGGATCGCGGACACGACGGTGCTCGGCGACTTCCCCGGCGGCGAGCTCACCAGCAACTGCGGCTTCGCGCCGAGGAAGCGGGCGCGCGTGGCGGACGCGGGGGGTTTCTTCTTGGAGGATCAGCGCGTGGTTCTGGCCCCGGCCGCGATGCAGGGTCTGGCGCCGCTGCCAGAGACGGCCGGGGACGACGAGCGGAGCAGGGCGGTGGGCTCCGGCGCGGCGTCCACCAGCGGGAGGGCGGTGGGCAATGGCGCCGGCGCAACCCTCTCGCTCTGCCACCACGGCGGCGAGATCGACGCGCTCATACGACTCGAGGTACGTGCTTGTGTTTGATCGGGGCGCCTTGTTGATTCGATCTGTGGGACTGTGGAACGGCATCTGATTTGGAATGGTCGTGATCGGTGTTGCGCAGAGCGAGAGGATGCGCGCGGGGCTGGAGGAGGCGCGGCGGAGACACGCCCGGGCGCTGCTGGCCGCCGCGGGGCGGGCGGCGGCGGGGCGCGCGCGCGCGGCGGAGGCCGAGCTGGAGCGCGCGCTCCGGCGCAACGCGGAGCTCGAGGAGAAGGCGCGGCAGATGGGCGCCGAGTGCCAGGCGTGGATGGGCGTCGCCAGGAGCCACGAGGCCGTCGCCGCGGGCCTCCGAGCCACCCTCGACCAGCTCCTCCTCCGGCCGCCCAGCTGCGCCGCCGCCGCGGCGGTGGGCGACGGCGGCGAGGCCGAGGACGCGCGGTCGTGCTGCTTCGAGGCGCCGCCGGCCGCGGGCGACTGGGCCGCGGCGCCGCTGTCGTGCAGGTCGTGCGGCGGCGGCGAGGCGTGCGTGCTGCTGCTCCCGTGCAGGCACCTGTGCCTGTGCCGCGCGTGCGAGGCCGGCGCGGACGCGTGCCCCGTCTGCGCGGCCGCCAAGAACGCCTCGCTCCTCGTCCTCGTCTCCTGAAGCCTACAGCGTCCGTCCGGGCACATGCCAGGACCGAAGAAGCAAGGGGTTTGTGTACAGTGTACCAGAGCATGGTACTGCCGTACTGGTACATCCTGTACATGCGCCGCTTGAGTACATGCCGTCGGGTTTCCTTGACTTGGCAAAGGCTGCAATTGTTTCACGCTGGAAAGAGAGATTGCTAAGAGCGAAAGGGTCACCAATCGTGTATGCTCAGTTGCATGGATCGGAGGCACCACCGGAACGGCAGAAACGGAGAGTTTGGACAAGCGATCTCGTGAGAGGCCGGCACCATCAGTCAGTTCGAGCGGCAGGCACCAGGTCGCTGCAAATCGAGCTGCCACAGTAGCGTGACGGATGATACCAGACGAGATCGGATGCAACGAACGCATCCGACGCCGGGATGGAGCAGCCGCCGCAGCACGCTGCACGCTGCACAGCCCACATCACGCCTCGACGTCTGATGGGAATCGGATGCCGATGGTGCCTGCCTCCCCCGTTCCTCCGGCGCGGCCGGCGCCTTGCGTTCCATGTGCGGCGACGGATCCGGCACGTCCGCCGTGTCTCCTCCCGCCGGCCAACGCCGTGCAGTGAATCAGCGACCTACCGTAGCAGTATACTTGGATGGATGGGCACGTATCTGGATCGACGCGATGATTGGTGACGCGGGCTTCTGCTCAGAAAGGGATCTTAGGGTGATGGGCACGACCGGGAAAACGCATCGTGTCGCCGTCGGTCGCCACCACCTGCTGCTGCTGCTGCCGCCACCGCCGCCGGTCGTTGTATCCTCCATTTTTCCGTTGTCCGTGTCCTGCATGTCTATCAGATAGCAGAATGCATGGAGGAGGTCCCCCTCAACGTGACAAGCGTGGATCAATGTTTATCACCCGTCAAGAGTCCTTCCTTTTCTATAGTTTGTATCTAGCTAGTTGCTGGAATCTTCCCGTTCACAACTGGGACAGAGAAATGCGTACTGAAAGGGAAATCGGGGTAGTAAACATTATGCATCCAGCATTGATCAGTTGGGCTGATGATCGCTCAAGTCTAGTATACCTTAGTGCTTTGCTATATGAAACTAATTACCCTAATGGCCTACTTTAGAATTCGAAACAAGGTCACAATTTTCTTTGTGTTACCCTGAAATAATATCGGTTGGCCTCCATTTGATAAGGAATTATGCTCCTCCTAGTTGGAGGGATGGCATCCCCCCCCCCCCCCCCCCCCCACTCCTTACTGGTTGAAACTTGAAAGTGGCCCCTCGGAGAACCAATTAGCCAAACATTATGCAGCTCACAAAAGGCAACTCATTAAACTAAACAACCAGTGTAAGCCAATGTTTATAATGTTTTGTTCCACACGAATATGATTTTGTTTGGTGGAACCGTATAGTTTTATATTTTTTATGTACGAACAATTATACCATGTGTATAAATTTATGTTTTATAGAAATATACATAACATTCTATTACACTTATAATATTTTTGTTTGTATATAATATTTTCTCCCACATGTTTGCATGATTTGTTCTAGGTATGTAATATTTTTGTTTCACCTTAATAAGCATTTGTTCCGGTACAACGATTATTATAAGCATGTTAGAAGTCCAAAATGTTCATTCCATAGGTTTATTTGATTTGTTTTAGGCATATATTTTTGCCATTCCTATAAAAGCTTTTGTTCCACCTACGAGCCTTGCTCTGTTTTAGGGATTGAAACCTTATAAAATAAGACGAACTAATGGAGAGATGGGGCACACAAAAAACCAATGTACATGATATTATTAGGCCTCATTCGATCACGAGCTAATTATTAGTTATGTCAGCTAAGAACTAATTATTAGCTGGATGTTTGTAGCGGATGTATTAGCCGGGATTGCACTAGAGTATTCTTTTTTATTTTTTATTAGCTAATAATTAGCTCTACGGGATCCCAAACCGCGCCTTAGTCCCAGGGAGGCAGTGATCGACGCATGCGCCTCGTCATCGTCCGCCCATGCATCCTCCCTCACAAATCTCTTCTGACCAGGCGTATGCGTATGCTTGTGCTCTAGTGGACGTGTCCGGTGCCGGCCGGCTACATCGTGTTGCTGTGGTTTCTGCGGCGAGAGAGAGAGAGAGAGTCAGAGAGACGAGTTCGTGATCAGTGACGACACCGGCGCAGTACCGTGAAGAGCCGTCTAATAAGACGAGTATTTTCTTTGGCACTTTGACAGGATGATGCGACCAGCGAAGCATGCATGCAACCCTGTCTAACCGCTCTGCACGTGCCTGGTCCTCTCGAGAAAAAAATTAAAAAAAACGCATTGGTAAATGGTAAGCACTATTCACCTGCAGCCTGCAGCAGGCCAGTTTGATAAACTGGTCGTCATTGCCGGGTGCGGGGATCGGAATCAGGCGTCCAAGATTAACAACTTCTCGTGATGAGCCCAGTTAGAGAGTCAGGCTTCCGGCCGGGAGCATGCACCTGCGTGCAGGAGCCCCGCATCATCGGCTGACCGCACTGGCATGCTACCCGCTGCGTTCGTGGCTCGATCGGCTAACCACGCCGGCGGCATCGACGGGCTCCTGTCGGTGACGATGATGCCACCCGGCCAGAAGTGTGTAGATGACTAGATCGGCACCGTGCCAGCACTGACCCTATCATACGTGCGGCCTGTTGCTGTGGCCCCCGAATCCGTGCGTGCGGTGCGCAGCGCGATCTCGATGATCACAACACTGTGTGTCTCGCTCTGTCACATGTGAGTGGTTCCTTTGTTGAGACGAAGATGGGACGAACGTACTGCCCCTAATGTGCAGTGTACCCTTTCCATCATCGCCGGCGGTGCTCCACGCCGCACCAAGTTTGCAGCCTGTGCAACGCCACCTTCAGGCCCCCATCACAGTTCAAAGCTCAGCGTGTGCGAGACTGCACATGCGTGTCACGTATTGTTGGTCGTCGTCTTGATCCAGCGCCACGATCGACGGACAGGTCCGCTCTTTTTCCCCATTTCTTTTCCTTTGCTAGTTCTGGCTCGTGGTCTCGTCAGCAGCAGCAGGTTCCACCCGTTCCTTTCCAGTCGAGCTCACGCATGTGTCGCCATGTCGGCACCCACGCGCCTCTTCAGACGCGGCTGCAGACGGATCGGTTGAGAACTGAGGCGCGGAGATCTGCTTTAGCGTTAGCAGCCTAACATTTAATTAGCGTCTGTTCGTTTCCTGGGGTCTAAAGTTTAGAGGGGTCACATCAAAGAGAATCTTGTCATTTAGAAGTATTATATAAAGTCTAATTACAAAACTAATTGCAGAACTTCAGTGCTAATTCGCGAGACGAATCTAATGAGGTATATTAGTCCATAATTAGCGGATGATTACTGTAGCATCATTGTGTCAAATTATGGATTAATTAGGCTCATTAAATTTGTCTCGCGAATTAGCACCCAGCTGTGCAAAAAGTTTTATAAACAGATTTTATTTAATATTTCTAAATAGCAAGATTCTCTTTGATGTGATGGGTATAAAGTTTAGAGGATAGGAAACGAACGGGGCCTTAATTCGTTAACATGAGGTGTGTACGGTTTACTGTTCAGAGTCAATACTACTATTTTCTATCCTGGAGATCTGAACTCTATTTTCTAGCAGCTAGTGCCGTCAATGTTCAGTTTTCAACTAGAAGAGGGTCAAGTCGAACACGATCTACACTCTGCTCAATAATGATAGCTGATGAGCAGTGTCATCAATGATTTAGCAAGTTCCAACTCGGCCTGTACCTAGAGCTGATCCATCATGTCAACCAAAATTTTCTACTCCATGCATGGCAACAATGATAGGTGACTATCAATTCCCACCGTACTAGTTATTGGTGCCGATCGGTGTGCCCGTAGGTGCCGAGACACTCTCAGGCTATAGGTGGGACCTTGTCCGTGGATCTGCTCCACTCCACGACCAGTCGACCACAATTATGGTGTACCAGGTCAATTTTCCACCACTGTAGCAACAGGAAGGTCACGGCTTGTTTGGAAATATTAACGATCCTATTTACTACCTAAGCACTGTATACCATGTTCATGTGAAGAAAAGATACCGATGTTCGAACATGACCTAATCCACTACCAATTACTGTTCATGGCCAGAACCATGGTTCAAATGATTTTCTTTCACTGTCGGTTCTAGCCAAAAATCTTAATAATACCAGTTATTGTTCATGGCTGGAACCATGGTAGAAATGGTTTTTTCTGGCACTGTCGGTTCTAGCCACAAACCTTAATGATGCTATCTATACTGTTGGCTGTAGCCATAAACAGACGGTTCAAATCAGGCCATTCAAAAGGTTTCATAACTAGAACAAATAATGTAAATGTACCTTAAGTTCTTGGATGCTTGGTTACAAGTGACGGTTTGTGGTTGCTAACGGCTGAAGCTAATAATCCTATGCTCTGCTGGCTGATCTGAAATATGAACTCCACCCTAAAGTATACTTGCTTCAATGTCACTCGGTTTCCTATCTCTCCACTCGAGTAGATGACGACGACTCCCATGCTGGTGCGAATTAACTGGACTGACGTACATGGCAATCCTAGAGACACGACCTCATAATCAGATAGCCTAGGAGTATATTGTATGCAGATTTGGCGACGGAACATGGTGGTGCAAGGGTGTGCACTTGGCTCCAAAACACATGCCTGCACCACAGCTCGAGAAAGGCACATCAGTGCCGGTCACACGAAGCTTTAGTGATCGGCACTAAATGGCCGGCACTAACGTGACAGTTGATCGGCATTAAAGGGCGAGTGTTAGTGCCGGTCCGAAATACCAGCCGGCACTAACGTGCCCGACCCCGCCCGGCTCCTGGCAGTAAGGTTTTTGCCAGCTGGTAAAACTGGCCGGCATTAAATCTTTTTTTCTATTTATCTTTTGTTTTTCGTTTTTATACATATGGCTATGCGTATTTCTACCATATGCGACTACATAATCGTACTTTTTGCATTGCACAGTAATATTAGGACAGCATATTACACTAATATTATATATATATATTCATCATGTATGGAACACTTAGGAGTTCAAAAGTACTTGATATATTACAAATTATTAAGAACATCAACTATAGTAATTTATCAGCTTCCCCGTCATCGGATCTTTTTTGGCGACGCTTGTACGAACATCGCCATAAAATTCGCCCTTAAGATTTATGACTTCATCGAGCAGGAATCCGCATATAGCTTCTTGAATTGCCCTGATCCAAGCCATTTCAATGAGTTCTTCTTTCATCCGCCAATGCTGTCATATTTTTCGATAAAAACATGAGAATAAAAGATAATGAATTAAAATGATGAGCAGATGTGATTGTGCTCACGTACATTGAATGCCTGCACTGTCATTTGCCCTTTTTCACTTGCAAAAGAGTTGATCCACTCGCATATGTAGTATCCACATAAGTTGTTTCCTTGTTCCTGTCTCCAACACTATGGACAAATGTGGGTTAAGATATAGAATTTTTCTGATGTTTATTGCGAATGACATTAGTAGCGAGAGTATATTCATACCGGAAAATCAGTCACCCAATAAAGAGGCTCGATTTCACCTATGGGCAAGCCTATGTGTTTGCGGAGGTAGCGACACCATGCAATATTTACCACCTCGATGAGATCTTGGTACTTTGATTTATCTTGCCTTAACGAGTCGTACACCAAGACCTTGTGCTCGTCAATCCGAATACAAAGCAATATCCAATGAAAGCTGTGCATATACATACGCATAACCAATTAATGTTGATTATAATAGTTATTAAATAGTATTATTAATACGAAGGGATTGAAAAAAAGAGGCTAACAAAGAACGACTCACTGATGGTTGTATGGCAAGAGAATGAAGGGACACATGCTATTCTTACGCAGCCCCCTGTATATAACATTGACTATTTCTTCAGGCTTTTGCTCTACCGATAATATCGGGGTCGAAGACCCGACGTTATGGAAGTTCTTCTTTCGGCAAATTTGAATTTTTGACCTACGGGACACAAGAAAAACGGGGATCGGTCAACACACAAGGCTAAAAATAATGAAACGAGAGACAATACTTACATGCACCATACACTCACGAGGGACTTGTGAAGGGCATCTTGATGGTATAAATCGTAAAGTGCTTCAAACTCGATATATACATCATCTGCCCCCCGCCAGAAATGCTCATATTTAATCCGAGCTGGGAACATCTCTAATTCATTAGCTTTAGATTGCACGGCATACCATTTGTGTAACTCGGCCATTCTCGTTGGTAGGAATGGTAGCAACTCTGGCCATATCAAAGGTTCACCAAGTACAAACTTTTTCTTGCCGCGGGCATTCTGTAGGGCCTCCCCAAGCAACTGAGCCCTTGTTAGATCAGTTTGCAATATCATCCCAGCCATGGTCAACGGATCTCTTGATTCATCAGGATATTCTTCACGCGGCACTATCAACGGAGGGATCGATTGTTTGGACTGCTCTCCGAGCTGGGGAACGGTCTTTGCATTGATCCGTCGATTCTTGGGGTTGTTGTAGCACTTTCTGATCTGCCGATCATAATCCGACTCCCTTTCTTTCTCCTTGGTGGGATCTTTAATGAAGTGTTTAATGAAGTGTGCCTTCGCAACCGGATCTATTTCTGGCTTCTTGTTCGCAGCCTCCCTCAGTAGCTTGCGCTTCAGCAAGAAGGTTTGAAACGATTCTTCTGCCTCTTTCTCTTCTCGAGCCTTCGCTTTCTTCTTTCTTTGCTGCTTATGAGATGGCTGGACCGAAGGTACCGTGTATGCCTTCTATCGCTGACTCTGATTCTGTTGTGCGGCTGGTGATGATGCCGAAATTGGCTCGCTTTGTGCGGCTGGTGATGGCGGATCCATGCTGGGTTCCCGTGCAGGCGGTGGAGAAGGTGGGCCAACACTAGGATTCCGGTCAGCTGGCGTTGGTGATCTTTGCCTTGAGCACCGAGCGGAATCTGTGGCTGCTTGCACCAATCTTATGTCGCGCTTTGGCCACGCAATCCATGTGTGTACGGCATGTTATAGTTCTGTTTCTTCAGGACCTATAGGGATCGGGAGGTCCAAGTCTTCCCAGCGTTCTTCAGTAATTCGGTCAACAAAGACTCTGGCGAATCCTTCAGGAATTGGCTGGCAATGTATTGTCCTGCCTTCTTCTTGGACTTCCGCATAACCCTCAGCACAAACTTTGAGCTTTTTCCCATAAAGAACCAGAAGCTCACATTGGGTCCTAAGAGGGATGTCGTCGATGGGGTCCCTCATCCTGTCGGCACCCAAATTAGGGTGCTCTGTGGAAGCAACACTGCTACGACGCTGAGAAGTGGTGCTGAACTCCACATTGGCAGCTGGTTGGTCCGAACGTTGCCCAACTGCTGCCTCAAGTGACATTATCCGGTTTTCTAGGCTACAGATCTTCTCTGCCACTACTTCCTTGCTTCTGCATCGGTTTGGTAGGTTTCGAGATCTCCGGAAAAGCCATATTTCCATGGAACTACGCCCACGCCTCGGGTCCGTCCAGTGTGTTCCGCATTCCCAAGAGCGTAAGTCAGCTCGTCATTCTCTCTGTTGGGCTGGAAGGTTCCTTCTTCCGTACGCCTCATTGCATCGTCAAGTCTTTGGGCAGCCTCTCTTAGTACGTCGCTAGTCACAAACATTCCAGTGTCGGGGTCTAGTGTGCCTCCATGAGCATAGAAGTAATACCTTGCTCGATTGGGCCAACTCAAGGTCTGCGGTATGATTCCTTTTGCAATTAAATTATTTTCCATCTTTTCCCATTTCGGAACAGCAACCTTATAACCTCCAGGCCCAAGTCTATGGAAGTTTGTCTTTTTGCTAGCATTCATTTTGCCTTGAATCGAGGCTGCCATGCTGTCAGCACTGTGTTTGTGATTCACGAATTCATTCCACCACTCTCGTTGCTTCTTCCAGACTTTATCAAAATCTGGTGTGAGGCCCTTGTTGACAAAGTTTGCCACCAATTTTTTCTTGAACGAGCCGAACTGAATTGCCATCTTTTTAAATGCCCATCCCTTTACTTTGTCAGCTTTGCCTGGGGGAAATTTGAAGTGCAACGATACCTCTTTCCATAACAAATCTTTCGCTGAATCTGGCACGATATCTTCAGGTCGATCAGAGACTTTATTTCTCTTCCAAAGCTTGTACTTTATGGGGACGTTCTCCCTAACAAGATATATCGCAATTGATTTACAAAGGTCATCTTAATTTGACCAGGGGCTAGTGGCTCGCCGGTTGCTTCGTTGATCTCCGTGATGGTCGTACATCCTACCATCTTCCTCTTGCAGCCACGTTTCCATTTAGGCTTCGTTGATCCTGATGCCTGAAAGAATCGCAAATTTACCAAGCGGGTTGCTAGCAACTAGTGGACGTCGCGGCAGGTATTGACAAAACGTTTATCCTGATGCCTGAAAGAATCACTAAACTTTCATACCTCGGCTTCCTCGATATTTTCTTCTTCCTCCCCACTAATATCTTGCTCCTCGTCGCCATGATAATGCAAGTTTAAAAATTGCTGCCATCGTTCTCGTCCTCATGAAACTCTGGAGCTATGGGCCCAGTACTACCACAAATGAGCTCGTGCATTAACTCGTCTTGGTTGTCCGTAGGATCCATTTCCACTACCCGAAAAAATAAAAAAACATTAAGTATTTTCTAGTACTAATAAAATGTATATGATGATGATGAAGAAAGCTATATAAGGACAGCTGGAACAATATCTTATGCTATTGTTGGAATGGAGAATCACATGGCTCTGAATCAAATAATTTAGGTACCTAAAACTATGCATATGTATATGCCCTTTTTTCGCTAAATTTGTTCTTAGTGATGTGCTTTGCATAGCCATTTATAAGAGGAACTACTATCTAATTTGCTAGAAATACAGATAAAACACCTATGGTTTTTGTCAGAACAGGTCTGAATGTTGTCCTTAGTTCCGAAATGCGGCAGCCAAGCAAATAACAAACAAAAATGCTATCTAAGATTGTCGTAGACAGGTAGATTGTCGTAGAGGACAAGGTGCTCACCGCGAATCCATTTTTGCGATCGGAGGACAATGTTGTTGACGGCAGTTCATTACCCTCAGGAATCATGTTCTTTACAATCTTTAATATCTCACCAAATCCCTTATCGGTGACACCATTAGTTGCCTTCCATTTCAGCATCTCTAGCGTGGTACCCAACTTCTTCTGCTCCGGTTTGCAACTAGGGAACAACGGCCTTTTGTGATCCTTCAACATCTTCTCAAACTTTAATGCCTCCTTCACAGTGTCACTATCTTTCTGTGCATCAAGCAACGCCTGACCTAGCTCGTCAGGTGGCTCCTCTTGTGCAACATTTGCTTCACCCTCGTCCATTGGTTCATCTTGAAAGCCACCTGCTTCTTGAACCCATGCCCAATCTGGAAGATTGTTATCACCATTGTCATCTTCTTCATTATCTTCCATCATAACTCTAACTTCGCCGTGCTTAGTCCAAACGCTATAGTTACTCATGAAACCATTCAAGGCCAGGTGATTCCATAGAGTTTCTCTTTTTCGGAATTCCTTTTTATTTTCGCAAACACTGCATGGACAACACATTAAACCCTTTGGCGACCTATTTGCCATTGCCACCTTGAGAAAAGAATCTAAACCCTGAATCCACGCCGAGGTGCTCCGGCTTCCGTGCAACCATTGCCGGTCCATCTGTACAAATTAAAAAAAATCATGCTCATTATCCCTAAAAACAGGTTACTATGAAGTAATTCAAAAAAAATGTAAATGTGTCATAGGCCACCTATCTAGTAAATTTAAACTAAATAGCAAAATAAATTGGCACAATAACATATACACATGTCACCATGAAATAATTCAAAAAAATCATTCTAAATGTGTGATGGTCAAACTATATAGTAATCATTCTCTAAAAAGCAACTAATCAATTCTACCTTGCTCAAATTAATGAACAAATTAATGAATCATGCTCATTGTCCCTCATCCGTAAAATCCCTAAAATTTTGCATAACAACATATACACATGTCCCCGTGAAATAATTCAAAAAAATTACTCTAAATGTGTCATAGTCAAACTATCTAGAAAACCTTCTCTAAAAAGTAACAAATCGATTCTATTTTGCTCAAATTAATGAACAAATCGGAAAATTATGCTCTTTTTCCTCAACCTTAAAATCACTATTTTCTTTATCTAGAAAGCATGAAACAAAGAATAAACATCGTGAAAGAAGAGTGGAAGAAGCTACTAACCTTTGGTGCACTTGGATGGGTGAAATCCTCACAAATTTGGGGAAAAATGGGCAACACCTCCCCTATAACACGCCATGAGAGAGAGGAAGAGCTCGGTTAAAGGAAATGGAGGGCTCGGGAAGAAGGACTGCCAAATGAAATGGAGGGCTGGGGATGTAGTGGCCGGTATATACGGGGCAAGTTAGTGCCGGCTGGTGGCTGTAGCCGGCACTAACTGTGTACGTTTAGTGCCGGCTAGAGCAAACAGCCGGCACTAACTTGTAATTGACCAAGTTAGTGCCGGCTAGATATGCCGACCGGCACTAACATGCGTTTTGACCGTTGTGGCAGCCGTCTGACTGTTGGGGGGATTGTCGGGTTTTATCCGGCTGCCCACCGAGGGGTATGCCCAAAGTGGTAAGTTTTGGGTTGGGATGCGCCGAGATTAGGAACTCGAATGTGCAGACAACACAAGATTTAGACAGGTTCAGGCCGCAATATGCGTAATGCACTACATCCTATATGATGGTTTGTATTGCCTTGGTGTTGATATGGTGATCTCTTCTTTTGAGGGGGTCCCTGCCCGCCCTTATATATCCGGGGGACAGGGTTACATGAATCCTAGTCTGATACTAGCTTAGGAATCGTACTCAAATATAACTCGAGTAGTTTCCTTCTGTATCGACTAGTTCTACTCCGCATGCGGGTAGAATACAACATAAATAAGATACAGGACACGTCCTATTCCCTAGCCCAATATGGACTCCTTGATGTACACAGCCCCGTGGCCCCGGGTTTGACAAGCCCCCGAGCTCTTCGTAGCTGAGTACTGCAGGCTCTTCGAGTACTTCTGAAGTAGTCTTCGACTTCTTTCGAAGCTCTGTGTTGAAATCCTTCTTCAAGTACTCCTTTGGCTGCATCGAAGCTATGAGGTGCTCATGCCCCGAATTCCTTCTTTTACGTGGGGTGCGATGAATAATCGCACTCCATATGGAGTAGCCCCCGAGCCTTAGGTTGAATCGAAGAATCAGGCTGAGGGTCAAATTAGTCTTGAGTCTTCTTTTCTTATTTTTCGAGTACTTTCGAAAAATAAGTAGTCGATGCCACGTGTCTCACAGCCCCCGAGCCTTGAATCCAAATCTCTCAAATTTTGGAAAAAAGGATCAAAAAGTCATGGCAAAATGCTCCTTGTTAAGAAAATATAGTCCAAGATGATGTAACTGGCAGAAATTGAACTCGAAATTCGAAAAACCTCTTTTTTCGGGACAATTAACCCTGAAAAAATGGTTAATCAAATAACTGCCCAAAAAATCCACCAAAAAACTGCTCGTATTCCAAGTATTCCCCTTGTGCGACGCTTCACCTTTCGCACAGTAAACCACTGCCTGACCGCTGGTTATTTAACCCCGCAGTTAGTTAGGGTTTTTTTCCCGTGCCTTCAGATCTTACACCGCCGCCAGAAGGATTGCGGTCATCCTGCCGTCATCCCTCCTCCACCCTGCGTAGTCGAGATCCTTCGAGCCTGCGACCGTAGCCCCCGAGCATTGTGCGAACAACTCGTGGCTTAACAGATTCGAAATGGCACCGAAGAAAACCGACCAGAAGGACTTGAAAGAAGCGCAAGCGGCAACCGGCGAGTGGACAATTAGTAAGTGTTCTCGCCACAATCTCGCAAATTTGGTGTTGGGAGGCCTTCTTCAGGAAAGGGATCTCATCAATTGGTGCCTTTCCTTTCGCGATCCTTTCCCCATGGAAAATGTCGACGAGATCGTCTCTTTTTGTTCTTTTTCTGAACGGGGATTGGCCCTCCCCACTTGTTCGTTCTTCCGTGGCCTTCTTTATTTCTATGGGATTGAGCTGCAACACCTCAACCCTAACTCAATTTGCCACATCTCAATTTTCATCCACTTCTGTGAAGCCTTCCTTGGGATTGAGCCCCATTGGGCTCTTTTCCGCTATCTTTTCCGCATAAAGCCCCAGCCCACCTCAAAAAATCCATCTGCGATAGGAGGCGCTGGCATCCAGCTTAGGCAACATGCCAGTGAGAAATACATATCTTACAAATTCCCGTCCAATGTCCCCGGGTGGAAACAGCAATGGTTCTATATTGCGAACCACGCCGCCCAACTCCCTGCGCGTTCAGGCAGATCTCCCGTTCAGCGCCCAGAATGGACCCTGGAGCCTGCTGAGGCAGAGATGGACCAGGTGAAGGAGCTGCTAGAGTTGATCACCGCGCACAAGGAGGCGGGGGTAACCGGAGCATCCGTAATGATGTCATTCTTCAAACGCCGAATCCAAGCCTTCCAACAGCGCCACACATTAGGATTCGAGTACATGGGAACTGAAGACCCATCTCGTATGTGCGCAGAGGAACTCGGAGACGACGCAGTGCTTGTCCGCGTCAAGCGAATTCTACTGGACGTGGAAACCGTCCCGTACGTTCCAGCAGGATTTTCAGTCCAGAACTAGCCACAATCAGTAAGTAGTCGACCTCTCGGCTTCTTCTTTGATATTGTGGAGTATAACTGACTGATGAACTTGTCACAGGATCGAGTGGCGTTATATCGGAATTACCCGCCGCAACCTGATCTGCCCCGACCATATCACTTGTTGCCCAGCGCCGCGGCCGAAGCAAAAAGAGCAAGAACTGCTGGCAACGAGTTGGCCGAGGGCAGCCGGGCGACCGGGGAGAGGGCGCAAGCAAACAACTCCTCCGGGTTATCCATGGAGTTATCTGACGACGCACCGCTAATCCCCCAGCGGCGCCGGGAGATGCGGAAACGCAAAGCCAGCACCACCGACCTCGCCGGGTAAGTGCTTGTCAAACTATAAAGGTATCAAGTTTGTTCTGCTGAATACTGGTAACAACTCTGTTTTGTAATCCTTCGTCTTCTGTGCCCAGCCCCCAACGACAAAGGGTAGTCGAAACATCCCCAACCGGGAATGATGCGCCAGCAGCCGTGTCTGCAGGAGCTGCTGGGGCGGACCCGTCGTCCTCTCCTGCGAACGACATGACCATGGCCGTGGCGGGTGCTGCGCCGGGGCAGCTCGCACCCTCAGCTAGGACAGCCCTGCTACCGGCGACGAGTGCCATGGGCATCGCCGCGACGAGCACCACGCCCGAGCCACTAGCGCCCTCGGCTGGTTCGACCACACCTCCGGCCACAAACGCCATGGTGAAGAAGCCGTTGAAACTGGTGTTGAGGAAACCAACGATAATCCGATCCCAAGTGTAAGTAATACTCTGGATCTTGCCCTTAGCCATGTATGGTAATCACAGTAATGATGCGTTACTGTTGTCTTGAACAGATCAGCATCGGCGGTGACGCTGGACGAGCCAGAACTCGAGTTGGCTCCTCTAGCCCCCGAGCCCTCGCCCGAGCAAGCCGACGCACCGGAACCAGTAGAGGGGGCAGATGTGGCCTTGCCTGACTCACTGCCGCCCGAGCTCCATCATGCGGAACTCGAAGCTGGTGGCGATGAGCAAGTCGAGGCTGCCGTTGCCGCGCCCGCCGAGGTTGCAGGTAGATGATCCGGCTGCCTTCTGCCGTAATCGTCGCTGTGTTAAACACTTGTCCTTTGCAGAGACCACGCAGCCATCAGTCTTGGAGGGTGCGGGTACTTCTGGCGAAGCAACCGTGCCACCAACCCCTGGAGGAGAGATCGACGACGCACTCCAAGTGATGCACCTCCCAATGGACGACCTAAACCGCGTGCGGCAAATGATCAAGGCGATTGATAAGTTCGCCTTGGTGAATCTGGACTAAACCGCTAGTAGCTGTATGCTCGAGTTGTCAGTCTCTGGCGTCCGGAAACGTGCAGGATATGAGCCGGAACGCCGATGAGCAGGCTGTGAAGCTGGAAGAGTCCGCCAAACAAATTAACGAGCTAATGCAGGAGCAGGCCGGCTTCGAGCGAACCATCACTAAGCTCCAAGGCTGACTCAAGGAGCAGCGAAAAGCCCATCAAGGTATGTTGAATTCCGTTCTCGAAATCGTACCCGTAGTCGATAACTCCTTGGTCTGAAACCTGCTCATCACCACAGAACTTAAGAAACTCTTAAATTATAGAGGGGTTGCTTACTGATTTGAAGAACATGCTCAATCGCCGCGCAGATGAAGTCAAGAAGCTGCGGAAGGTATCTGCCGACATGGAACACCAGTTTGTCGACTGCCTACAACAAATCAAGACTCTAGGCGAAGAAAAGGAGCAGCGCCAGAAAGAACTCGACGATTTAAAAACAGCAGCCTAGGAACTCGTAGAGATGGTGGACCCTCGGGAAGACGGCGCTGAAGATGAGCCACCACTGCTTGATCGACTTCGCGGGGCACCGCAAAAGATCCTCAACTTTGTCACCGAGGCCGCCACAACATACGTGGGTCATGCTTTAGGCCTTGTAAAATCCTTCTGGCCAAAGGCTCGGCTAGAAGTACTCGCAGGGGGCGCAGCTGCTGATTACACTGATTAAAACTTCCGCGAGTACTTGCTAGAGGTCCGGCCAGTAGCTAAAAAAATTGTAGAAAATATGGTCCAGGATTGAACGCTTAGTGTTTATGACTTTTGTAATATAAGAAACCGCCTTTGTCCTCCTGTAGCCTTATATGAAGTCTGAGAGCCCCTTCTGCTCTGTAGCGGGGACATGCTGCCTCTGAGTGCCGCGACTCAGAAAGTAGTCGATATAGCTTGTCACGTGAGCTTATCGGGTAAGTTAGGTAAGATCCGACCGGGGGAATCCAACGTACCCGGAACGCGCGGTTTGTGGCGCAACGATTAGGATGCCCGTAGCAAACAGTCGAAAACTACCCTGAGTGCAACGACTTCAGGTGTAGTCGATATAGCCCATCATGTGGACATGTCAAACAAGTTAGATAGAACCCGAACCAGACGAGCCTAACCAGTTTGAAAAAACACGATTATCATCGCGACGACACATATGCCTGTAGCAAGTAGTCGATTTGTATAAAACTTGAGCATGGTCAAAGCCTCCGCATTGTATTCAAGAATTTACATTTCGGGTCATGTGGCACAAAGCCACCATATTGACCTAGAAAAGAAAAAGGTGCCCTTGGCGCGTGCTGGAATTGAAAACAAGTCTGCTTAGGGGAAGAACCGTCGCAGGTGTTGGATATTCCATGAATTGGGTACATCCTGACCATCAGGGTGTTGTAGTCGATAAGATCCTGGTCTGGTAACCCTCTTAACGATGAACGGTCCCTCCCATCTTGAATTAAGCTTGTGCAAACCCGACTCATCCTGAACGCGACGAAGGACGAGGTCGCCTATGCTGAACGACCGTTCCTTAATATTGCGATCATGATATCGCCGGATCCCCTGTAGGTAACGGGCTGACTGAACGAGCGCAGAGCAGCGAGTCTCTTCGACAGAATCCAGCTCCAGCTATCGTGCCTCGTCCGCCTCGCCTTCTTTATACATCTCGACCCTTGGGGATTTCCACATGATGTCCGCTGGGAGAATCGCCTCGGAGCCGTAAACCAGAAAGAACGGAGTCTGCCCTGTGGCTTTGGACGGCTGAGTCCGGAGCCCCCAGATAACGTGTGGCAACTCGTGTATCCACTTCCCGCCCTTTTTGATATTGACGTCATAAAGTCTTTTCTTGAGACCGTCAATGATCAAGCCATTTGCCCGTTCGACTTGCCCATTTGCCCCTGGGTGTGCCACCGAAACGTACTTGAACTCGACAGATGAATTTTCACAGAATTCCCAGAATTGCTTTGCCGTGAAATTTGAACCCAAATCAGTGATAATAGTGTTGGGGAAGCTGAAACGATGCAGGATATCGGAGATGAAGTTGACCACCCTGTCTGGAGTAAGCTTGGTGATCGGTTTGAACTCGATCCACTTTGTAAACTTGTCGACAGCCACCAAAACATGAGTAAAGCCTCCTGGCGCTGTTGTGAAGGGCCCAATCATGTCGAGGCTCCAGCAAGCGAACAGCCAGGAAGGCGGTATAGTAATGAGGGTGTGGGCTGGGACATGAGTTTGCTTTCCAAAGAACTGGCAGTTCCGACATCTTCGCACCAGATCCTCGGCGTCGGACACGGTGGTGGGTCACCAGAAACCAGCTCTGTATGCTTTGCTGACCAGTGATTTTGACGCTGCGTGATTGCCGCACACGCCCTCGTGTATGTCCCGCAATATGTCCAGACCTTCTTCTGTTGTGACGCACTTCATGAGTACTCCAGATCGTGCGCCGCGCCGATAAAGCTTGTCTTCGACTAGGACGAACCCCTTATTCCGCCGCATGACGCGGGCGGCAACAGCATTTTTGGGATCCATCCCTGCCGGCAATACATGGTCCCGGATGAAGTCCATAAATGGTCCTCTCCAATCCTCACCAACCAACATAACCTCCCGGTCTGGCTGCACCGAGTCAGCACCTGTGGGAACTTGTGCTAAAGACGAGATGGATGGTTGCTTCAACTCCTGGACAAAAACTCCAGCTGGGACTTATGCACGGGCTGAACCCAGTTTGGATAGGGTATCAGCAGCCACGTTGTGCTCCCGTAGCACATGATGAACTTCTAGGCCAGAAAATTTGTTTTCGAGCTTGCGTACCTCCTGTACATAGACTTCTATGGTCTCCTTGTTGCAGTCCCACTCTTTGTTAACTTGCTGGACGACCAAAAGTGAATCGCCATATACAAGTAGTCGCTTGATCCCTAGTGATATCGCCAAACGAATCCCATGAAGCAAGGCTTCATACTTGGCTTCATTGTCGGATACCTCCCAGAGGATTTGGAGGACGTACTTGAGTTGTTCGCCTCTTGGAGAAATGAATAAAACTCCAGCGCCGCCGCCATCGAGCTTGAGAGAACCATTGAAGTACATGGTCCAATGCTCTGGCTTGTCAACTGAATTTGGAACTTGATTTTCCCTCCACTCTGCCATGAAGTCAACTAGAGCTTGGGACTTGATTGCAGTGCGTGGCTTGAAGTCGATCAGCAAAGCCCCCAGTTCTACTGCCCACTTTGAAATACGACCCGTGGCGTCCTGGTTGCGTAGGATATCCGCCAGCGGGTAGTCTATGATCACAGCGATCTGGTACTCTTCGAAGTAGTGGCGTAATTTCCTTGAAGTGATCAGTATGCCGTAGAGAAGCTTCTGGACCGCCGGGTACCGCACCTTAGACTCCGAGAGTACCTCACTGACGAAGTACACGGACCTCTATACGCCAAAAGCATGGCCCTCCTCGGAGCGTTCGACAACAATGGCACTGCTGATAACATGGGTAGTTGCCGCAATGTAAAGTAAAAGGGTCTCACCCGGCAATGGTGCTGTGAGGATCGGAGGCGACTGTAGGTGCTGTTTGAGGTCTTGCAAGGCCCGCTCGGCTTTCTCTGTCCAGTGAAATTTATCTTGGCGCTTCAAGAGCTTGAAAAAAGGAAATCCTCTCTCTCCGAGTCAGGAGATGAACCTGTTAGGGCTGCCATGCACCCTGTAAGTTTTTGCACATCTTTGATTGTGGCAGGTGCCCCCATATCAGTGATGGCAGTGATCTTTTCTGGGTTGACCTCGATGCCCCGGTTACTCACGATGAACCCGAGCAATTTACCCGAAGGAACGCCGAAAACGCACTTGGTCGGATTGAGCTTCCATCGGTATTTTCGTAGGCTGGCGAAAGTTTCCTCCAGATCCGTGATCAGGCCCTCGGGACATCTGGTCTTCACGACCACATCGTCCATGTAGGCTTCCGCATTCCGGTGTAACTGATCAGCGAAGCACATCTGGATTGCGCGCTTATAGGTAGCGCCTGCGTTTTTCAACCCGAAGGACATGGTTTTATATGCATAAGTTCCAAATGGGGTGATAAACGCGGTCTTGATCTGATCTTCTTCCTTGAGTGCATTCTGATGGTACCCTGAATAACAATCAAGGAAACATAACAGTACACAACCAGCAGTTGAGTCGACTACCTGATCGATGCGAGGGAGCCCAAACTGATCCTTCGGACAATGCTTGTTGAGATCGGTATAATCGACACACATTCTCCATTCTTTATTCTTTTTCAATACAAGAACGGGGTTAGCTACCCACTCTGGGTGGATTACTTTTTTAATGAATCCAGCCGCGAGGAGTTTAGCTATTTCCCGTTTGATAGCCTCCCGTTTATGAGGGGCAAAACGACGAAGTCGTTGCTTCTTTGGTACAGCTTGCGGATACACATTAAGACTATGCTCGATCAGCTCCTTGGGCACCCCTGGCATATCCGATGGTTTCTATGCGAATATGTCTCGGTTAGCCTGCAGGAAACTGACGAGCGTGAGTTGCGAGTTCTTCAGAGGGGGCTTCGACTAGTTCAGTCGAGCCCTCGGTGATGGTAGCCAACGCCCTGCCTTCCTGAAAAGGCAAAGGTTCAAGGTGGGCTAGCAAGCGGTCTTCATGTCCAAGTAGTTCGGACAGATCCATCCCCTTCCAATGAACAATTCGTCCTTCGGAGGTGGTGGTGATCATCAGCCCATAAGTGTCCAGGTGATCCTCAGCCCCCCGACATGCGGTGGCATCGGAACCCCCAGCCTGGAGCAGAGAGTCCAAGTCCTTCTCCAACGCGGAGAAAGGAACAGTAGTGACAGACTCTGCCTCGGTTTCCCTGGCAGAATCAAAAAATAGCTTCGGACAACTTTACTACCGGACGAAAAATTATCCAGTACTGAACCAAAGGACGAAAGCTTATTTTTCAAGCTGTGCCTTCACGGGATTGGCACTACCAAATTCGCGTGATTGATGGGAAATATATATCTGCGCCTATCTGTATTTTTTTTTATATTCATCGTCTTGGTCGCCTCTTTGGTCATGTTATAGGTAGGGGGTCGACTTTCTTTGTTTTTTTTTCCAAAACACATGACACATGGGATCAGCTAGCTAGTCACATAAGATTTCTTTATAATTGATGTAGTAGATGGGTTTCTTGGATTGGAACCTTACTATCCATATTCGGATCTCCCACTTAGAATTAACGGTGCTCATATTTTTTCAATGGTAGGTATTCACCATCTATCCCTTATATATATATATATAGACACACATAAATAGAAAAATCTATTCTACACACGCTTGTAGCTACTTCTACATGTGTATATCATGATGTAGTGAGTATCTGACCCAACAAAAGGTACGTACGAGGTGTATATGATCATACTAGACCATATGTAATGATATATACTTTAAATATGTGACCATACATAGAGTATATGGACATACTCATTTTTATATACTAGTACTAATATATAATCATGATATATTTAAAAAATAGGGATGCTTTATAAAATTTTTCGTACATATCCCTTTAAAGTATCTTAGAATTAATATATGAACGTGCTCAAAGTGATAAATGAGTATGCGGATATACGCACGGTGGTATACTAACGATGAGAGTAGCTACACAAGTTTTATCTAGACTCGCTTGTAGCTACTCTCACTATCAGTATACCACCGTATGTATGTCCGCATACTTATTTATCACTTTGAGTATGTTCATATACTAATTCTAATTCTAAGATACTTTAAAGGGATATATATGAAAAATTTCAAAATCATATCTATTTTTTAAATATATCATCATGATATCTTAGCATTAGTATATAAAAATAAGTATGTCCATATATTCTATGTATGGTCACATATCCAAATATATATCATTATAGATATTCTAGTATGATCACATACTCTATGTACATACTCTTCTTAGCATTAGTATATAAAAATAAGTATATCCATATACTCTATGTATGGTCACACACCCAACATATATATTATTATAAATATTCTAGTATGATCACATACTCTATGTACGTACTCTTCGTTCGGTCAGATACGTACTATATCATGAGATACACATGTAGGAGTAGTTACAAGCTAGTGTAGCGCAGAAAGGATTATATATATATATATATATATATATATATATATATATCAATTTATGCTACGTCCATATATATCGCATATATTGTTCAATGTGGCACTGGGATTGGTTGACAAAAAGCAAAAGTTGGCCCACTTTGGTACAGATGATGGATTTACATCTTACTTAAGCGTATTGCTTCTGAAGCTTAGTTTTCCCGGACTTCGAGATAAAAGAAAAGAACTCTGCGCACACCAGGTTTGGTGCACCGTCGATACTTCGGGCACCAACTGTTAATTTGATTTGCGCAGGCAAGGACTCATACGTGTCGTTGATCATATATAGGCCACACACTACAGGCCTAGCTAGCACTAGCTGCTGTAGTTAAAGAGTGAAAGAGGTGGTGACCTGGTGATGGTTTATTATGGGACCGTCGACCGTACGTGCATGCGGTGATATCTAGGACCAATAGTACGCGGCAGAAAACGGATCGGACACACGGTGGCTGCACATGTCATCTGACTGTAGATCACCGGTGCTTTGGGTCGTTGGAAGTCTTTAATTAGGACTACTATCAAAGCAATAATATAATTACCCAAGATTGCTCATAGAATATTTCATTGCTGCAAAACACTGCAAATAATTTAAAACACATGCTTACCCAAGAAAAAAGAATATATACCATGAAACATGCGTAAATATTGTTAGTAGAGAGCAAGAGCATAAACGCTTGAAAGGTAAGCAATCTATCACAGTTGTACGCCATCGTCTTGTCTCTTAATGCATGTTTTAATATCTGCAGACATATAAATCCGTTGGGTTAATCCAGCTCTAATGTATCATTGTACAGCTAACAATTCCAAAGGTTCCCAAGGGGAAAAAATCCATCCGAGGACGTTAGGCTTCTTACCAACAAATTGAATCAATTCCAAGTCCTTCTAATCCTTGCCAATCTGAGAAGGATTCCCACGGGCATTGATCAACAATTTCATGGCTAGCTGATAATCAAACACACAATCATGAGAATCATCACCATTTCGATAGCAGTAACGTTATGCTGGGCATGTCAAACTCACATCAGGCCAACCCATATTCATTCAGATCTTCTACAAATCGGAATACAACTCATTTGTGGGCACAACCGTTTGAAGGAAGCAAATACATAATTTCTACTATAGGTATAGCTTAAACCCTTGGGCATCTTGGCCAAAGAAAAGCAGGTTGTTAACTCTCCGACTTTCTAAACTTATTCCAGGATAGCTGAACCTCAAATCTTGTTACCAGTTACTATTGATTGTGTGCAGCACCTAATTCACAAAAGGCTGAGCAAACAACAGCCATTCAATCATACTGAGATCTAACTAAACATATGCCCGGATTAGTTATTCTTGTAGCAAATAAAATGATAAAATCTGTCATCAATTTCTCAAGTACAAGGTCAATCATTCAGGTCACAATCACATGACCAACTAATTAATTTATCAAATGATAACTAAACCAAGTCTCTGTGTGCAATGGAGGGAAGAGATGGGAGAAGATGGATCTTGGGTTGTCAGCAGTGGAGGGTAGAGGACGGGTGAGACGATAGGATGAATCCCCAAGCAGTTTCTAGGCAAGCAGCAATGGACCTTAAATTTTGAAGGAAACTGATAAGGTACGTAGCAATTGAACGATCAGAGTAAAGTAACACAGCAAGAAAGGAGTATTCATGACTCACCTTGCACTATGTAATATTTTGCTATGCGGTCAGCAAGTAATCAACAATGTAAACTACGTTCAGGATAGCCTTCATCTGAATGAGAAATTAGAAAGATAGAAAAAACATTTAGATAATGGATACAAGAAAACAAGTTAATGTAAAGAGATAAAGAAAAACAGACGGCAACATCTTTTGGAAGAGAGGAGTTTATGTTTGCATCCACAGAAAACATACAAGAAAAGAAGTCAATGTTTGAGAAGTTCAACTTCTAATTAGTTATTTTGACATATAAATAGCCAGTCAGAATAAAATATTTTCATAAACTGTCAAGGAACCGAATTCTTACTTCTCCACCATATTGCCTTTTCATTCCTGGGAGGTGGCATCAGTCCACAAAGTAAAGTTTGGACTGATATTGCTAAACATTTTTAAAATATCTTCGAATTGTTAAAACATAGCGATGGAAGATTCGAATTCAACTAAGTCAGAAAAGGAAAGAGATTTTAATATTTTCGATCAAAAACAATCAATTATATCAAGTATCATTAGGAAATTTGGGTAAAATTGTTATCTACTAAGAATACATTGGAAAAGAGGATTTAAATATAGAAGACCTGATGAATCACCTCACTAACAACCGGAGCTTATCTGAAAGACTAAACGATTTCCCAGGTTACTACCAAAGGAAGGTACTGTCAATCAAAGGGCATTGTGTGCAAACAAAGGTCTTGATTCAACCATTTAAGATGTACACTAAAAAGCTAGAGTATCAGTACTGAAACCCCCCAAAAGCTTAATGCTTGATATTTCTACAGATTTTCTAAGTAAAGTATCTCCGTCGGAAAACTTCATTACAAAACCTAATCTAACAGAAGATATGAAAAATAATACAGCCACATATGTGCATAGGAGCAAAGCAGTCCTGAAGTTTCATTGTGGGGGGGGGGGGGGGGGGGCAAAGAGCTAAAGATATGAGAAAAGAAGACAGCATAAATTACAAGATTATGGTATGGGTGCCAATTGAAGCTATAAGAGCCAGTGTCGTAGGTTTAGCATCACCAATTTCATTGCCGTTACAAATTCAGAAGCACTCCAATGTTTGATGGAATTACCAGTAGCCAACCATGAAGGAAATGACAGCCTTGGCCTCGGTCTCTGTGGCAGCAGATCCATGCCAATGCTGAAGATCCTCGATGAAACTAAACGGCTCCACATCCGAGCTCCAGAACAAATCATCGAGGACTCCTATGAAGAAGCAAGATATTGAGTACATATCATACGGGATAGAGGAAGAAGCCACATCCTCACAGGATTAGGAATTGTCACCATGCTGTACCGGTACATCGTCGAGGTCAGCCGGGGAGGAATACCCCTGCGAGCACGGAAGCGAGCTGCAGCTGCGGCACTTGGAGGCGTCGGACGCGCGGCCGGTGGCCCAGGCAAGTAGCGCCCAGGGTCCCCCACGAAGGCGATGCCCTCCTCCCATGCGGCGAGGCCAAGCTGTTGGAACTGTGGCCTATATTAGCCCCATGCATGGCTGGAGTTTGGTTGGTCCAATTCCATATAGGAAACCAAGGTGATGTTGTAGAAGTGGCATGTGGGACTCACGCGCGCGCGTTACGCGTTATTATCGCGTGATTTATAACTTGCGACGATGCGCGATCGCGTCGTGTCATGTTATAACAGCAGTTTAATTTTGCCTTTTATTTTGTTGGTCAATTTCTATCACACCTAGACTGCCACGTCAACCGGGAGTAGTGGGCGCACGTTCTGTGCGTGGGCTCTAGTCGGTTGCCGTAGAGAGGTCCCAGGGGGCGGTTCCTGAGATTTAGGCAGATCGAATCTGAGAGGCAGCGGACCCCTCTATATATGAGAGACGTCCTGTATACGGGGGAGGTTACCGGTGACTCGCATTGACTCTCTCTCTTTCTCTGCGCCGCCGCTTCAGCCCTGCCGTCCCTTCGTCCGCCGTACAGCGGATCGAGGGAGAGCGGTGTCTCCGAACTGGCGCCGGCGATCTGAGGACCTGTACGGGTGCCGGCGAATCAGGTTTCTGGGATGTGCGCTCGCACGTCTGCTCGCGTCCTTCCTCTTCATCGACGGTTTCTTCGCTGCATCCGCACGGGATCCACTGTAAGTTAAGCCAGTGTTCCATGCATTTCTTTTATGATGATCTCGTGGCCAGATCTGGTGTCTGTTTATGTTAGATGTATAGTTTTACACGAGTTCATCCTGATCTGTGTAGTACTAGGGTTATTCATGTTAATCGCTAGTAAATGTATGTTCTCTCATATGCTGCTCTGGTTGTACAAATTAATCTTAAATCCTGTTGATTTTCTAACACAAGCGCCCAGGCATCGTCAGCCACATGGCTGCTTGGGGCAAGGTCTCCGCGTGCGGAGTCTGCCGCAACCGTTCTGCGCGCGTGCAGCCACGAAGGCTGCAGTGCAGATGGGCTCGCCCCCATGCCGACCTCCGCTCCCCCACACCCCACGGCTACCGTATCCCGAGCTTTGTGAGCCTCGGCGAGGAGCAGGTCACCCTCTCGGATCTAAGGGGCGGCGGTAGCGGCGGTAGTGATGTGGAGGAAGGAAAGAGAAATAGATTGCAGCGGTAGTGATGTGGAGGAGGGAAAGAGAAATAGAGGGATAGGGTTGCATCTGGGAGCACTGCAGTGGTGTCCAAGCTCGAGGCGGTGCCGGAGATCCTAGGCTGCAACGCTTGGGACCTAGCTGAGAAGCGTCAGGGTGAGGTCGGGTGGAAGAGGGGTGGCATGGTGGAGCTCTGGGGTTGAGCCAGGCAGAGGAATGGGCGCTGCTGCCCCCTGCACCGGGCGGGAGTGGGTGGGGCGGCGGAGGCAGGCGGAGAGGGAGAAGGGGAGGGGAGGTGGCGGCGGAGAGCTAGAGAGCTGGGAGAGAGAGGGCGGCGGCTTGGAGAAGGAGAGAGGTCGTCGGGGAGGATTGTGAGGGAGAGAACGCGGGGGCTGCAGGAGGGGCTACGGGAGGGTGGTTTCACAAAAATATCTCACGGGGGAGTTCTGTAAAAATAACAGCCATATTGAATTTTTCTGCTTTGTGTTCAATTAAAGTTTAACATGAGGACCTATATGAAAAATATAAGAACGTGGTTCCTGTTCATTTTGGACGTGCTGCATTGAGTTGCGATTCTTAAATATTAGAGGGCATTTTTGCAAAATAACCAGAGCTTGCTGGGATCCACACACGTTTCATTTTTGTGAGGCCAAAGGGGAGAGGTCTTTAATCAAGCTGACAAGCGGCTTCGAAGACAACGTCTCCAACAGTGTTTGCTGCAAGGACGGATTAGTAATGAAAGGCCGGGCGTGGGGTTGCTAGCTAGCAGCCTATAGCACATGGCATGGACGACAAGTTGACAACCACTTGATGATACTGCTAATCCGTCCCTGCACTTATGTCCCGATCGTCATCATCGCCATCAGAAGAAGCTAGCCGCCCCGGCTTGTCGCCATGCATGTGTTTAGTGGCGTGCCTTAACAGTTCGTCAGCCGTGAAACATGCCGTGCAAATCGGTGGTAGCGGCATTGTACGTTCATGCCGCCGCCGCCGCTAGATGTCATCGTGGGAGCGGTATCACTGTTGCTGATGGCGCCGAAACCTAATTTTTCTTTCACTACACCTAGCTAGAGGTCCAAAGTCTAGCTAGGTACTCAGAGCTAGCGTCGCGATCGATCAGTCCGCTGACGTCTCATCCCTTCTTAATTAAACTAAATGTCGACGCTAATTATAAGTCTCGTGCCTGATTGGACTCTCTCCTAAACTATATGCATTCACTTGCTTGCCATCGCTTCCTGTTAAACACAAAGGATATATAGCTAGCTGTTTGATTGCCTGCCGTGTCACGCGAGCCCATGCACGGATCGGAGACACGGCTAAGGCCTCAAATATTTTTGCTTGTGGCGTGAGCTCGGAGGCATCACGCATGGCATGTATGATGGAAACATATGGGCGGGCCACCGGCGCGTGCAAGTGGCAACGGCAACAGCTACCTGCTGCTAGGTACAGAAACGTGATGCTTTCAGTTTCAGATCGATCTCCACTTGCAGATGCCGTGATGAGGAAAAAACTCAAAACCAACAGGATGACCATGTGAATGGTTGCGTGTTTTTTTTCGAAATGACGGCAAGAGCTTTGCCGAATTTTTATTAGAGGGAAAGAGAAAACAACGACCAAGGAAAGTAACAAAAATACAACTAAACTTACTCCGACTACGCACCAAAACCACTCAGAAGGACCACCACGCAAACAAAACATAACTGAGAAGAAAAAACAAAATGGAAGACACCACTATAAGTTTGGGGTAAAAATATTGATTACTTCTGTCGCCTGTCGAAATTGTTGGACCTCTTCCTTGATTAGATTAGTTATCTCGGTCACGGTCTTTTCTTCCTGCCTAAAAGTTCTTCTGTTGCGCTCTTACCAAATGTTCCACCAGAAATAAACAATGAGACTGTTAAAAATGGATTTACTAACTTTCTCAGCTACTGCTCGATATTTCTTCCACCATCTGTAGATAGAACTCACGGAACTGCTGGTCGGCAGTTGGTCTAAATTGAACCAATTAACTAGCTGATCCCAAACTGCACAAGTGATCGGGCAATCTTTACAAAGATGCTTCGGTGTATCTAGTGTTGTGCTACATAGTTTGCACAACAGATCATGTGGCCATCCTCTTTTCACCATATTGTTTTCTGTTAATATCTTCCGATATAGTAAATCCATGCAAATAATTTATATTTCGATTCTGCCTTTGCCTTCCAAATTGGAGTAATGGATTGTCTTCTCGCCTGGCCTACAAACTGGATGCGATAAGCGCTCTTAGTTGTGTATTCCCCATCTGGCGTCCATCTCCAAATAATCTTATCATCTATATCTGGATTGCGATCAAGTAAACTGATCTGTTTCCACAGGCTTGCATACTCCCTACACTCAGTATCCGTTTGTAAAGGGCGCACCTTATTAATCCAGAAATTGTTATGCAAAGCCTGTTGGACGTAAAATTCTTCCTCCTTGATTTTTTAAAAAGACTTGATGCCAAAGTTTTTGGTGCCGCTCCATTTACCCAACTTGAGTGCGAAAAACTAGCCTTGTTTCCTTTGCACACTGTAACTTGTTGATGCATTGAACTATGGTTGCGTGTTTTCTCTTGTTTGTAATGAACGCCAGCTGAGTCATGAGGTCTTCACTCTTCATCAGCCTTCACATGATGCAGGATTCAGGTCTCTGATTCGGCCAGTCGGGTAGCAGGCTTTCTCCGTGAGAACAATGACCGAAGACAAATTGATTGAATACACATAGATACATGTAAAAAACTGTATCAAGACTTCTCATTTAGTAGTGCCGACACTGTACATATTCAGGCAGGAGAAAAAGTTCGAATCCTTCCACTCTATTTCTGGATCGATACCTAGTCACTCTCATGGTAGTTGATAATATTTGCTTGCGCTGTGGTGCATGCGTGATTCATGCTACGCCGCAATGTGCAGACGGCTGGGGTAGTTTGGTTATGTTTGGCTTAGGGGAAGGAAATGCCTTGCACATGGCATTCTTGGTCTGCCCGAAGAGCACACTTTGTAAAAGCAGATTGAGAAAACTTCATGGCACCAAAGAAGCAAAGCAATCAAGGTAGGCAGCAAGTGGACCAAAATATATGCTACAGCCAATCGCAAAAGAACCTTTCAATCTCACATCAATCCGTACGTCCAAATTGCAAAAGCAACAGCACTACAGTACAATCATAGCAGGGGACTTGATCAATCTGCGGCGCACACATGGGTGCATTCATTCGTGGGGTAGCGAATTGGGAGGGACAACGAAAGCGCCCGCTCCGGGGACATCTGGGGTACCTAGCACATGATAATTAAGGTGATCTGCTTGCTCTTGCGGCCACTGCGTAGGGCGAGGAGAGTTGGATCGATTCGGAATTTTGGATCAGATAAACTGGAGCACTGAGATCCGGGAAAATTGTAGGGCTTGATTATTGGACCGTTTGTTGGTTGCATTTCTTCGGTGATTACTCCATCCGTTTCAAAATAGAAAAAAGTCCGGTTTACACCTTTAAACTATAGCAAAAGTTCGATTTTCAATCTTAAACTACAAAACTGGATAAAGTAGACCATCCAACTATTGAAACTGGAAAATTTTGGCTCTTAGGATGGTTTCAAAGGTGGTTTTGTATTTTTAAATAAATTAAAAAATTCTAATTAGATCTAAAAATCAAAAGTAATTTATTTTAAATCAAAAAAATATTAAACTAGTACTAAATTTTTTTAAAAATATAATATATCTATTATTGCTCTATTTAAATCTTATTTATTTAAAAATAATAGACATAACTACGAGCAACCAAATACTATGAACATAAAAATGGATCCGAATAACTAACAACTATAGTGTCAATAGATAGATTATATTTTTTTAAAAAAATTATACTCATTTCATATTTTTTTGGATTTGAAATGAATTACTTATGAATTTTCTAGTTTAAATTTGAATATTTTTAATTTTCACAAAATAGAAAACCACCTTCGAAACCACCCTAAGGGTCGAATTTGCCCGGTTTCGATAGTGGATGGCCTCTTCTATCCGATTTTATAGTTTAAAGTTGAAAATCGAACTTTTGCGATAGTTTAAGGATATAAACCAAACTTTTCTCTTCAAAATATAGGTTATTTTCGTAAATTTAGATACATAGTTTTTTACTATGTATCTAAATATCGTGTTTATCTAGACTAGACGTATAATAAAAATTATGTATCTGGATTTGTTAAAAGGACGTATATTTTAGAACGGAGGAAGTACTTTTCAAAGAAATCAAAGAATCTTTTATTTTTTACCTATTTGTGGTGGTGCGTGGAAAAGGATATAAATATAGGTAATAGGGTCACTGCGGCGTAGCTTGTTGGCAGTTGGCACGGATGGTGAGATGCAATGGCATGGCAGGGAAGGCTGGGGCCGCTGGGGGAACGCTGGTGGCAATGGTCCCCTGGGAACGGCGATGCGCCACAAAGAAACCCAGCCCCAGCGTCCGCTCCGTACACGCCCCAGTGGCCCATGGAGATCGGCTTCGAGACCGCAGCAAACTGCCGCTAGCTGCGCGCACTCATGGCGCTGTCCGGCCCCTGTCTGTACGATGCAGCGTAGAGTACCTACAGAGCCGTGCCACCCGAGGTGTAGCTGCCGCGCGCGGTCGCTGCTGCGATGATTGTCAGGGAAGATGCCCTTGGTTTCTTCTGGTCCACGCCATGCGCGCATGGGCATGGCACTGGCAGTCAGCTAGCGGCCACCCGCTGTCACAGTGCCAGTTGCGTCGCCGCGCAGGCATGTAAGGTAGCGTTTGGTCCAGGAGGCAACTGGGATGGAGCCATCCAATCCTACGTTTCGTTTAGGAGCGTATGGACGGAGCGGCTCTCTGAAAGAATATTCCTTAATATTTCGGGACGAGCTCCTCCTGAAAAAAAGCTGAACGAGCTCATCCCACTCCAACGGCGTGAGCTCCATCTCGCGTGGAAGAGCAGGTGTGACTCAGCCCCAGTCCCAGCCCCCGCCCCTCGCGCGGCAGCTTGTCGGGCGCCGCCAACCCTCCCGCGTCGCGGCTCAGCGAAGCCACCGCCCATCCCGCGCGACCGTACCGTCTCTGTTTATGGGGTGGTAAGGGTCTTAAATTTTTAAATCAAGATAATCTAAAGGTGGAGCTCTAATCTTATTTAATTTTGAGCTAAATATATATAAGAATCACTGTGAAGTGAAGAGAGTATTAGGACCATGATCCGTTAGCATCCCTACCTCTGTCCTGCTAGCCCTCCTACGCCGACACTTGCCGGGGCCGTATCCACCGCCCATCCCGTCAGCCTGGGTGGCGCGGGAACTCAGATCGGCTTAGGGGTTGAGTGCGGGCGGAGCTCAGATGCCCGCTCCAGCAAAGCTCGGGCGGCGCGGGGCGGAGCTCAGACTCCCACCCAGGCAAAGCTTGAACGGCGCGCGGCGCGAGCTCGAGCGAAACGGGGTGGAGCCCTGGCGGTGCAGGAGCGGAGACTGGGTGGTGCGGGAAGCATCCCGACAGCGCAGGAGGGGGAAGACGATGTGTGGAAGGAGAAGAGGGTGGAAGGGAGGAGGAAGAGTCATGAGTGAGGGAGTTTGTGTTGCTACGGTGTCAGAGAGGAGGAAAGGATCCAGTGACCGACATGTGGACCCCATGTAACGGTGGTTGACGGTTTAACGGCAGTTCTATCCTTGTACCTCCAACCAAACAAGAGATGGAACCGTTCCATCCTTCCAACCATACATATAGCATAGAACGAGCTCATTCCTAAAATCAGGAAGGGACCATTCCGTTCTATCTCACACTCGAACTAACCGCTACCTAAGGGACTGTTTGGATCGGAAACTAATTTTTAGTCCGGATCATATCGAATATTTGGATGCTAATTAGGAGGATTAAATATGAGCTAAATATAAAATTAATTGCATAAATGAAGACTAATTCACGAGACGAATCTATTAAACCTAATTAATCCATTATTAACACATATTTACTATAGCACAATATTGCCAACTCACGAATTAATTAGATTTAATGGATTCGTCTCGCGTATTAGTCACTATTTATGTAACGAATTTTATAATTAGCCTACATTTAACAATTATAATAGGTCTGATGTGATGCACTGAAAATCCAAACGTCAGGTAACTGCGCCTGCGCCGATCCAGCGACCGGCCGGTCCGGCCTAGGGATGTCAATGGGTACCCGTTACCCATTACCCAACGGGTAAAAATACCATTAGGACATGGGTATGGAAAAATTTTAAACCCATGGGTATAAAAATGGGTATGAAGTTGTACCCAATGGGTACGATGGGTATGGGTACGGGAACCAGGTACCCATACCCGTTTACCCATCCACCCATTTATTTTTAGCCCACATGTTAATTTAGCCCAACAAGCCCAACAAATAAAAAAAACTGGCCCAACAAGCCCGAATATAAAAAGAAAAACTAAACCCTAACCCTCACTCCCCTAATCCCTGACCCACCCAACCCCTGCGGGCCTGCCCCCTGGCGGCTGGCGTTGTGCCCTCGCCGTGGGTATGGAATACCCATGGGTACCCGTTACCCAGATGGGTAAGGGTATGGGTAGGTTTTCTACCCGCAGCAGGGTATGGGTACGGATATGGGTATGAGTTTTCCAGATGGGTATGGGTTTGGTTTAGTGGTACCCATGGGTTTTATACCCGTTGACATCCCTCGTCCCGCCACTACGTTCAGATCTAGTATGGCCGTTGCGTCATCCACCACGACCACCGTCGTCGTCGTCAGAGAGCACGGCGCCGCCGGAGCAGGTTTTTTTTTGGAAAGAACCGCCGGAGCAGGTTCTGGGGTATGATGGGCCAGCTTCTAATTTTCTTGGCTCCAACTCGGCAACTCTGGCTCACTTCACGTCTCATGATGACGTGACTGATTTCCTTCGACACTGTTCATCAATTTATTCCGAGTGAGAGAGGACGGAACCTCCCATTCAAGTTATTAAGGTCATGCTGTGAGGTTGCCTTCATAGGATCAGGGCGAGAGGCAAAGGCAACGCCACCGTGCTCATGATGGCATGATAGATCTTGGCGCGCAAACTTTGCTTAGCCGGCCTCTTGCGCCAGCGAAAGCGATACGCGGGCAACGTCAGCTAGTTGTACGCCTGTTCGTATCCGACCCGTCCCTCTCGCTCGCGGCCGGTACACTCGACGCCGGCGTCCGGCCAGGAGCTAGCACGGTGGCCGGCCGCCGGGTCCAGTTCCAATCCCGTTCGCGCAACACGAGAGAACAGCCGTGCACGAGACGCAGCGATTCGCCCCGGGCCCCCGGCCTCACGAGGACGCAGGAGCACGCAGGACCAGTTTCTCTCACCATCTGCCTGCCTCTGTCTCACCAGATTCGCTGGGCCAGCGCCATTGACGGGTGCGTCTGCACGGCCGGCCGGACGGGCGATCTCGCGTAGCTTTCGGCTTTTCATCTTGCCTTTCTAGATGGGACCTGCCTGATCATTCGTTCGGATCCTCTGGTCCTCTCCCATCAGGTCGCATGAGATCGTGACCCTGACGTGACGGCGATGCTGATGCGCGCAGGTGCCTGCGCCCGGGGTGGGCGGTGGTGGGCCATCAGTTGTCAGTAGTGGCGGTAGCAGCTTTAGCTAAGCTAGTGACTTCCTCAGGCCAAAACCTTGTGTTATGAGATGTCATTAGCTAGTTAATTACAATCCTTGTCCCGGTCGACGCGTTGCAACTACCGCTAAGCATTCCGAATATTAGTAACCACACCAAAGGCAAAAGTAAAGTCGACGGGCGACGAGGAGGCGAGGACAGGGGCCGGAGGAGTAGGTGTTAGGTCTCTGACACGCGTCGGAGTTAATTCACGCCGGTCGACCGTGCGTGGCGCAGAGAAACGGGACGGCGAATCCAATCACGGTGCTTCGTGTCGGCAGCAAGTGCCATGTCCTCGTCGGTATATCGCTGCAAAGATGCGGTGCACGTCAACGTGATAGATGTGTCTCATGGATGACGAGTACAGTAGTACACTGGCAAAGATCACAAAATCGAACATAATGTAGCAATCTCTGTTTACTTTCTACAAAGTGATGTGCATCGTATGGCTAGCCACAGTAGCAACTAGCAAGTCAGAATGCTCTTTCAGCTGATCGAGAGATTACCATGTGACGTACTGGTGGGGAGCCTGCTGGGAGCGCTGGCATGTCCCGATAGCCAATTCATGGCGGTCCTCGGATTCAATCGCCGTTCGTGTTGGGTTCACGTGCTGGGTATATTGCTAATTATTTATGATGATATGCTACTTTAGTTCATTTCTCTTCCCAAATTATTTATGTAAAATATCATTCTAATTTATTTTATCAACATGACATCACCAAAGATCGAGAGTAAAATTATCTTAGTGCTTGCCCACTCAGAATCCACATGACTCTCTAGGGGAAAATACTGTATCAGTACCAAGCTCGTAAGAATACAGAACACACCCTATTCATCTACAAAATAAAAAGAATGCTGCACTATATTCATAATACTGAATTGCATCTTGTTTTGTTAAACTAATTGTAAACTATATCATTTTAATTGCTGGTATATTGTTTTTTTATCAGCTAATTGATTATGATGGTATGCTACTTTAGTTTACTTCTGTTCCCAAATTATTTACGTAGAATATCATTCTACTTCATTTTATCAACATTTTGAGCCGATCCGATAACCCAAAATATATATAACTTGCATCCTTAGCTATTGTAGCCCTGAGACGTTTATATATGGCCGCAGAGGATATACGACTATAATACTCACAAACAAAGATGAAGGACTACAATTTTTTTTAGAAAAATACATAGCACAGATGCAGGCACTCGCATGGGTATGCACATTCACCCAATGAACGATGCACCTAACTCTATGGATGTCTACCGAAGATTGGACCAACAGATTTTAAAATTAATGAATACTAGAATGTAATTCACTAGCAGAACAAACATACATAGTATAAGTGTGTCGCTAGTAAAATGTTATTTTGTATTACTACTACAGAATATGTCTTCAATCTTTGATATTTATCCCGGCTGATGCTATGCCAAGGATTAATATAGGCATTAGTTCCAGGTCTATCGGTTAGAGGTGGGAGGGATCTTTAGTCCTGGTTGGAGGCTCCAACCGGAACTAAAGGATTATTTAAAATGAAAGCATCCCAACTAGAGTCACATGAGTGCTTTGTAGGTGGGGTGGTAACGAAGCTATACGTAAGGCGAGAGATCTCGGGTCCGAGTACTAGTGTATGGTTGATATGTACGTGGTTCATGGAAATCTTGAATTTTATTTTTCTCCATAAACTTAATATTTTATTTTATGTCCAAATTACCCATCTCATAGCGAACTATTTCACTTCAACACAATTTTTTCAATAACTAAGAGCTCCTTTGGCAAGTCTTCAAAACCAGCTCCAAACCCGGCCACCCGGTGCCCTGCCAAAGGGGTAGGACGCAACCGGCCCCACCGAAGCTTCATCAAAGAAGCCTTTGAAAACGCGCTGAGAGGAGGCCAACAACGGAGGGGGAGCCAAAAAAATGGTTCCCCAGGGCTCCATCTCGCCTGCCACCTTTCCCCTCGGAGAGTGGCGCAAACACGTGGCGGCGGAGGACGGCTGCAGGAGCGCGAGGGCACGGTGGGGATGAATGGCCGCTGGAGCAAGTGGCGGTGGCAGGTCGGCGGCAGCGCACGGTGGCGGAGGGGATGGACGCGGGAAGGTGACGATGGCACTAAGGCAGGAGCGAGAGGAGGGCGGAGGTGCCTGCGGCGGGGCGGAGGAGCCACGGCAGGAGGGGGAGGAGGTGGGTGGAGGTGCCGGTGGCAGGGGTGGAGGTGTCGGCGGCGTGGTCGGAGAGAGAGGAGGAGGGCAAAGGTGCTGGTGGTGGGCACACACGGCCAGCAGGGGGAGGTGGGGGGGGGGACGGCCTATTCAGCGCATGGAGGAAGAATGGATAGGAAGATAGAATGGGAAGTATAGAAAAAAATAAAAAGGAAAGAAATAGGAAGAATAGAGAAAAAATAAATAGATAAGTGTAGTATGACCATTAATTTGATCTTTTCTATATATATTAAATAATAAGAGGAGCTGTTTTACCAAATATTTTTTCAAAACGGTTTCAGTTCCACTTGAAAAGCTGTTCCACTGAAAAAGCTGGAGCTGGAGCTTAAGGAGCTGCAATCTTGCCAAACGGGCTCTAAGACCTGCTAGTGGTACGTTTTATTTGCAACCTTGCCAAACAGGCTCTAAGAGCTGCACCAATCTGCAGTCGATGTGCACCGCCGGCATAGGCTTTTGTTCAACCATCTTTCTTCAGTCTTCACAGATGACCACTGCTGCTTCCTGCCACCGCTGTATCGCTGCTACTGCTCCTGCAAATTTCTTTCCCCCCTTCGTCCCTGGTACCCATGGCCACGCGAGCCGGGCCATTCCCGATCACACGCGTCATAAAGTTCGAAACAGTCGCAGTCGCTCGCAGGTCGCAGCAACTGTACGTGCGTGGCGGTATTACGGTTGATCCGACCGGGACCCTCTCTGACCACTGCTCCCCACGACCCTGGTCCAGCTGCTGCTGCCTGCCCTGCACGGTGCTTCAGTGCTTGCACAGAAAAGTGAGTGTCCTACACTCCTAGTAGCAGCTGCCGCCGATGGTCAGCTACTGTATATGGCGGTACAATGTAATGGCAGCAAACGGCAGGTAAAACAGAGGTGCACGGGCAGAGGCCTACAGAGCCACAGATGCGTAGATGGCCGTGGCTGTCGGGGTGTGGATGGTTGGCATCGATGGCAGCGGTAAAGCTGCTATCGCTGTATTCGGAGGTGCTAGCGCCACTATTGCTTTTAATACATATGCATGGAACGGCATGGGTAACCAGCTACTACTTATGTAGCTACAGTTTTGGACTATTGGTAACGCCAGCCCATCGGCATGCCTCATGAGCCGCCACCAGATACTACGGACGAGTAGCTTGCTATTACCGAGACGGCGTATGTGATCCAACGACGGCTCCTATCCGTGTAGTGTAGCATCGGTCGATCTGCTGGTCCCTCGCCGGCCGGCCGTCGCTTTATATTACATGCGTCTGTTGCACGGCAGCGTATCTCATCTCGACCCGATCAAGCGGGGCCGATCTTGATGGTTGATGGTACGTACGGTGGTTGTTCAGTCTGGGCGTTCGGGCTACCCGAAATTTCGGGTCGGGCTTTTCGGACTTTTTAAGATTTCGGGTATCTGCAAATGCTACCCGAAATCGGGTATCTGGGAACACTACCCGAAATTTTCAGGTACCCGAAAATTTCGGGTTCGGATTCGGGTAGCCCGTTCTACCCGAACTTAGTAAACATGTCACAAACTAACAACAGCAAAATCAGCCATTGCTCCATTACATGACTCTGAATGCCAATGTCTCAAAGCAACATTTTACAGCAGACAAATGACAAATCAACAATTATTCCATTTCACGACTCTCAAAGTCTCAAGTTTCAAAGACAAATGACAATAACAATGACGTACATGATAATTAAAGCAACAATAATAAGGACATAGTGACATATTTGAGTCCTAAGTCTCCAGCAGGAGTCCTGCTGCAGGACCAGCACAGCAGACAGAAAAAAAAATCAAGTTTGAATCACAACACAAATCAGAATTCAGAACAACAACACAGTGATTAAGATGTAGACGTTCCAGCAATGGAATTGCTTCCTGTTGTTGCGGTTGCAGTTGGGGCTTGCTTTCCTTTTCCTTTGCCACCAAATTCTTCTTTTAATTCTGCAATGAAATGATGCATTGTTATGTTATTATGCAGTGACCAATTTAATATTAATGACACAAGCAAATGAGGGAATGTTGTACCTTTTTCCAGCATGGCTAATTCCTCAAAATTTTCTTCAATGTTAATAGGTGTTGACCACCTCAACCAATCTTGTGCACACACTATAGCTTTAAGCATGAATGGAGTAAGGGAGCTACGAAAGTCATCCAAAATGCGCCCACATGTGCTAAAGGCGGACTCCGACGCAACAGTTGAGATTGGTATTGCAAGGACATCACGTGCCATGCGAGCAAGAATTGGAAATCTCTGCTCAGATGCCTTCCACCATAGTAGGATGTCAAGCTTCTTTTCTGTATCTTCACAATTTTCAGAAAGGTATTTCTCAAGTTCAGACTTAGTATTGGTGCTTGAACCGTTGCCTAGTTTCATCTTTTTAGCAACAATTTCCTTCAGCTTGCCTCCAGGTCCTTTACCTTCCTTTGATGGTACTAAATCACTTACATCTGTTGTATCCTCACCCGAAGAATACACTTTTCTGTACTCTTCAAACAAGTCACGAATGCAAGCTTGGATGGATTCCCAAACTAGCTGTCCCTTTTCCTCACCAAAAATCTCTTCAACAGTTATCTTTGTGTACATTGATAGCTTGTATCTTGGATCAAGACAACTAGCAACAAAAATCAGTAAATTGATGTTCTCCTTCTCCTTTTCCTTTGCCTTTCCCTTCCCCTTCTTCGTATCCTTGTCTTGGTCATTGGTAGTGTGCCAAAGTCCCCAATATTTATCAAATTTTTCTTTCATTCTCCTTCCCATTTCTGATTGCAAATCATCTTCACTTTCTATCCATGATTTAATCAACACATTCACTTCTCCAATCTCATGAAAAAATGTATGGGCAGTGACATGAAGAGTATTAGAAACACGAACAGTAAGGTCATAAAAATGCTCTAAAAAATCTGCCATCTTTCTTGCATTCTGCCAATCCATCTCATCTGGATGACCAACACCACCTCTTCCTTGATCTAGATCCATAACATAAGTCATGTCTTCATCTGCTAGCTTTGTGAATACTTTTTCATACACAATTGCAGATTTAAGCATAATAAATGTAGAGTTCCATCTAGTTGGAACATCAGCCTTGAGACTTGGATTATTGGTCAGCTTTTCTTCCTCCACAATTTCCTTAAATTTCACCATTCTTGAACCACCGTTACGAATATACTTAACAGCAGCCCTAACACGCTTCACTGACATATCCACTTCTTTTAAGCCATCATGCACAATAAGATTAACAATATGAGCTGCACACCTCATATGCAAGTACTTGCCACTAGCTAGATTGGTTTTACTCAGCTGCCTCCTCAAATAACTAATACCACTATCATTGGCACTTGCATTATCAACAGTTATTGTCATCACTCGATCCAATCCCCATTCATCCATGCATCTTAGCACATTTTTTCCAATGTCTTCACCTTTGTGCCCCTTCACCAACAAGAACCCAATAACCTTTTTATGCAACTTCCAATTGTCATCAATAAAGCTGGCAGTCACAGTCATGTAACTATCTAACTGCTTAGAAGTCCAACCATCTGTTGTCAAGCAAACCCGTTGACAGGAGTCTTTGAAGAATTTCTTTAGCTTAGCTTTCTCCTGGAAGAAACAACGTACTACATCTCGAGTACAAGTTCTTCTAGATGGCACTTGAAAATGAGGGCATGCTTTGGACATAAACTTCCTAAACCCTTGTTTCTCACCAAAGCAAAAAGGCAGCTCATCTTCTAATATCATCTCAGCAAAAGCAACCCGTAGAGCATCTTGATCAAACCTCCAAGTCATAACACCTTCATGTTGAGTTGCTTGTATAGTACCTTGGCTTGGATCTTTGTTGAACTTGTTTGGATTGCGTTTACATGTAACAAGATGCCTTTTCAAAGAAGATGTGCCATGGCGACCGGCCTCTGCCCTCAAGTTTCAATGACAATACTTGCATCTAGCTTGCCTAAAAATATCTTTATCATCTTTTATCTTAATAAAATATTGCCATACATCTGACCTCTCTGCCATTTCCTTCCTACCCCCCTCCATACTCACATCAGGAACATCTTGTGACTGATCGGCTGATGCAACTACATTCTGACTTTGAGATGTTTGAGTACCATGACCAATTGCAACTGATTCAACATCCATATCTATAGACTCTTCAATTTCTGACATCTATATGACGATAGAACTCATGTTATCTATATTCTATCATATCTAGTTATCTACTCGAAATTATCTTCTAATGCATAAGCATAAGCAAGGGGGCGAAGTGGCGAACCTTCGAAGCGAGCAGAGGGAGCAGCGCCGCTGCTTCTCGGGATCCTGGGCGCCGAAGTATCGGCTGCTGGTTTCACGCGGCGCAGTCACTCCTTGCGTACAAGGGCGGGCATCCGCAGAAGAGGAAGTGGACGTCGGCCACCGGGAGCGAAGGATTCGGAGGCGGGGAGCGGCTGGAACTCGGCGACGCTCGGGCGAGCCGAGGCGCCAAGCTGAGGAAGCGCTCGTGGAGGCCCTGTCCAGGTCGGTGGTGTCCTTGGAGCCTTCTTCTAGCTGAAGAAGGAAGCAAGAAGCGGGCGATTGCTTCGCGGGAGGCCTCGCGATTCCGGCCGGGAAGAGGGCGGGGGCAACGGCTACGGCGCCACGGCGGAGGGCAGGGCACGGCCACGGCGGGCGGGCCGGACTCGGAGCCGCGCCGTCGGAGGCTCGGAGCCGCGCCGCGGAGGGAGGAGCGCCGCCACCGCTGGAGGGGAGAGAGACGGGCGACGGCTAGGGCGCCGCCACTCGCTCGCGAGTCGCGACCTCGCCCTCGCATTCCTGCTCGCTCGGGATAGGGGATTGGGGGTTGCCGGGTTGGGCCACTCTCTTGCCGCAAGCCCGCAATAAGCCGCATTCCTCCTTGGGCTGGCCATCTTAAATTCTTAATTGGGCCGAGTAAATTAGTTCGGGTAGATCGGGCTATTCGGGTACCGCTCACTGATACCCAAAAAAGCCCGAAATAAGTTCGGGTTTTGGGGTTTGCTACCCGAGCAGGCCCATCGGGTATCGGGTATCGGGCTATTTGGGTTCGGGCTCGGGTAGTTCGGGCTTCGGGCTTCGGGCTTGGGTTTTATGCCCAGACTGAGTGGTTGTTGCCAGTGCCACACCGTCGTCTCTTCACCGACTGGCCCGATCGAGCCCCCTTTGTTATAGGCAGCTGACGATGGAAACGGAAATGCGGATATCCGAAATATTTGATATCCGTTTCCGTATCCGTATTCGAATTTAATATGGTAGTAAATTGAATACATCCGAATCCGATTTTTATTGATTTTCTCTATCCGATTCCACATTCATATTCGACAATATTCAACACTATCCTTGAAACTATTTAAAAAGAGTTATATTCATTTTATTGATTTTCTCTATCCGATTCCACATTCATATTCTTGAAACTATTTAAAAAGAGTTATATTCATTTCTCATAACCAATGCGATGGGGTTAAATACCACAAATACCACTAAGCACAATCCTTAGGGTCAACCCATCTCAACCAGACGGCCTAGCCCGGTTAGGCAAGCGCACAACCAAGACGGGCTGGATGGCGAGGCGGATCCTGGCGGCTCAGCAGCAGGCTGGGTCCAGGACACATGGCGGCCTCCCGACCCATAACACGATAGAAGAGGTTGGGGGACCAGGCCAGCCCCGGAACTGGACCCAAGCCCAAGGCAATATGAGGAAGACGCACGGTGGCATTAAATGCACCGGCCATGACAAGATGTGCATACACATCCACCACCCGATAGCCGAGATAAGGGCACCGCCCACGAACGGGACGAACAAAGGGCACCCCAGTGAGCCATTCATCATGACGCCGTGTCCGACGCTCACGCCATCCACGCTCCCTACACAAGGCCACGGGACAGCCTGTACCTGGTCACCCTCCCTCATGAGAAGTAAATAAACATAATACAGCACTGCCATGAATTTGGCCAGTACCGGTCTTCCCAGTATGGCATGATATGAAGATTCGAAGTTGGCAACTTCGAATTTGATGAACTCGGTGCGATAGTTTTCCCATACCGAAGGTGACTGGAAGGACCACCGTGCCAAGTGGATGCGCTGCATTGCTTGGGACAATGCCGTAGAAGGGAGACTTGCTTGGGACGAGCATGTCCGTTAAGTCCACGCCCATCTTTCTCAAAGTGCTGGCGAAGATGAAGTTGAGACCACTTCCGCCGTCGATGAGTACTCTGGTGAGCTTGACTTCTGCCACCACCGAGTCCAGGACCAGGGGAAATTTGCCGGGCTTCGAGAAGCTGGTCCACTGATCGTCTCGGGAAAACGAGATGGGGACCTCCGACCACCGGAGTGGTCGTGGTACCGCCGGTTCAACGGACATGATCTCTCAGAGAAACAGTTTCTATTCCCTTCTGGAATTGATCTCTTCATCACCTCCAAAGATGATGTTGATAGTTTTGGAGGCATCTTGGAACTTCACGTTGTGCGATTTGTCCCCTTGGTCGTCCTCTTCGGGTTCTTTATTCGCTGGCTTGTTTTTCTTGCTGCTACCGGGATTGCTGAAGAACCTCCGGAGGTGGTAGCAATCAATCGCCGTATGATTGGCACTTGGATGCCATGGATATTTCTTCTGCAGGAGCTTTTCGAACTCCTCCCACGTCGTTGTCTTCCTGCCTCGCGAAGGACGATCTACAGCCGCGATGAGGTCGTCTGGCTTGCGCTTTCGGGATGGACCCGAGTAGTCCCGCTGGCTCTTGTCGGTATGATTGTCATTTGTGCGCCTCAGGTTGTTGTCATTGCGCCTCGGGAACCGCTCCCCGCATCTTTTCCTCTTGCTCGGACCAATCGTACATCATGTTACGAAGTCCTGCAACAGTTTTTGGTCTGTTCCACCCAAAGTCTCTGTAGATGCCTGGATCGATGATGCCATTGTAGAAGCAGTCGATAATGTCCTCCTCCGAGATATTCGCAATGGTGGCATGCACATCGAAGAAACGGCGTGTGTAGGACCATAGGAGCTCGTTGCGTTCCTATTTACATTGAGCAAGGTCATGACGAGTACCTGCACGGGTGATCGCCCCCTGGAAGTTGTCGATGAAGACTTTCTTGAGCTGCTCCCAGGAGTCGATCGATTTGTTGTTGAGGCTCTCCAGCCATGTGAGTGGCGCAGAGTCCAAAGCCATCGGGAAGTAGACGACCTTGGTGATGTTTGAGCCTCCTGCGACTTCTATGGCAGTGGAGTAGCATCGTAGACACTGCTGAGGAGCTTGTTTGCCATCGTACTTGGTGATCCCAATCGGCTTGAAGCCCTCAGGGTACTTGTAACTGCTGAACCGTGCTGTAAACGCAAGAAAACGATTTCCTGCAGTCGGTACCTTCAGTATCGGCTACTTCACTCTCTCTATGTCTGGAATCAATTATGGATCGCGCATCGCGCTCTTCATTGATTCTCTGGTGCAGGTCTTCTGGAGGATTCCGATGATTGGGCTGTCGCGGGTTGCCTCCTGGAGGTCGCTGCTGCCTCCCGCCAGTGGCCTGACTCCCGCGAGCGTTGTCGTTATTATTGCTTCGCTGAGGTCGAGGACGGTCGCCTGCCATTCGACTGTTAGGCTGGCTGCGGCTTTCGCCCACATGTTCTTCTCGATGGCGGACGCTGGATTTTGTTGATCATGCTGAATCCATACTCTCTGCGCGTAGCAAAGCGCTTGGCGCAGGTTTGGATCGTTGCTGTGTTCGAGTATGGCAGTTACCCTGGCGATGTTGGCCACGGGAGTTCTGAAGCCCCGTTCGCTCTCGGCGGCGAATTCGGCGTCTAGCTCACGATGCATAGATCGCATGCGCTCGTTGACCCTCCTTCGCCGGACTGCGCGAGCTCTGTTCCTGGCCCTTCGTGCCTCACACTCAGTGTCATTTTCATTGCCGGCGTTGGCTGTGGCCTCGTCTTCGGATATCATATCAAGTGCGTCGTTGGGTGAGATGCCATCATCCTCGCCCTCCTCCGCCATCAACACTTGATATGATATGAGCTCATCGGAGCTCGCTCTGACTAGCTCAGTCGATTCTTCTGCCATGGTGGCTAGTGGCTTGCCTTCCTGAAAAGGCAAGGGCTCAAGGTGTGCCACGAGTCGTTCTTCGTCTTCGCGTAGATCGGAGAGTTTCATGCCCTTCCAATGCACTAAACGGCCCTCTAGAGTGGAGGTGATCATCAAACCGCTATCACCAAGACAACCCGCAGCCCCCCGACATGCGGTGGCTTCGGGTTTTCCGATTTGGAGTAAATAGTCCAAGTCCTTTTCCAATGCGGAGAGGGACTTGGAGTTGTTGGCCTCCTGATGTTCAGTGGCTGAATTGCGTAGACCGAGTCGTGATCGGTTACGCAAGTTCTTAGATTGGAGCGGGTCCGATCCGAGCATGGTCGTTGCAGCACGGGGTAGAGTCGCATTGAAAGCGGACTCCTCCTCGGTCTTCGTAGCGGAGCCATGGGTTGACAAGTCATCGAGATGATCGACGAACTCGTCGAGGTCGCTATGAAAACTCGCTGCGAGAGTTTTCGGCTTCATGACGTCGATGGTGAACCGACGAAAATCGCCTGTGCCGTCTGCGACGTAGACCCACGAGCCAAAAACAAACGTCGTGCCCTGGGGGGCACGGCACTGGTGAACTTGAACGATGCCATTGAGTTCGCTGGTGGATCTTCGATGCGCACCCCTACCTGGCGCGCCAGCTGTCGGTGTTTTACCGCCTGCCCACCGAGAGGTATACCCGAGGTGGTGAGTTTTAGGTAGTGTGACGCCGAGATTAGGAACTCGAAGGTGCAACCAACACAAGGTTTAGACAGGTTCAGGCCGCGTTGTGCGTAATACCCTACGTCCTGTTTGGTGGTTTGTAATGCCCTGTGTGTTGATGTTGTGTTTTGAGGGGGTCCCTGCCCGCCTTTATATATCCGGAAGGATAGTTTTACATGATTTCTAGTCCGACCTTGCCCGCCTTTATATATCCGGAAGGATAGTTTTACATGATTTCTAGTCCGACACTAGCCTAGGAACCGTACTTGAGTACAACTCGAGTAGTTTACTTTTGTATCGTCTAGTTCTACTTCGTATGCGAGTAGAGTACAACATAGATAAGGTATAGGACATGTCCTATCCCTTATTCCTGTATTGAACTACATTATGTACGCAGTCCCGTAATCCCGGGTCTGACAGTAGGAAAAGAGGGTGGCGCGCCGCGCAGTAGGCCCCACCGCGGACCACGCGACGAGAAGAGAATTAGGGTGCCCAACCTCCCGAGCCCGGCGAGGGAGGCCTGGCGTGCCAACCAAGCAAGAGGCCCGCCCCTAGCGCATCAGGATGGGGCATGCCGCAAGTACGATGGTGCCATCCCCTGCCACGGGGAGGGGCGCGCGGACCCGAGAACGTGTTAGGCGGCGCCGCGATCTAGGCGGACAGGTCACGATATGGGATGCGGCGGAGCACGTCCAACGGAGGGCCCCCAGAAGGACACGTGTAGATCAGCCGACCTCACGCCGGGGTCGTTGACCCTGGGGCTCAGGACGCCCCCCCTCTCTCGCGCAATGTAACCTAGCCCACGACGTATATAAGACGGAGCTGTGCCTTCTCTCTAGGAGGCGACACGCAAGAACATACACACACCGCTTGCATGCGCCCCGTTGTAAGCACCTAGCATTAGAACGTGAGGAATACGAAGAACGTCACCCCATACTGGACATAGGACGATTGCCCGAACCGGTCTAAATCCTTGCTTTCAATTGTTAGCCACCGCGTCATGAAGAAGCGCGACGCTCAATTTACTGAACGAAACACCATCACAATATTATTAATTTTTATAAGAAGATTAAGTTTACTTTTAAATATTCTTATTTTATCTATTTATTGGTGAAATTACTTTGATAATTTTTATTTATATATTAATAAAAATTGTTTATTTATTTATTGAAATATATTTTATTTCTAGTTTTATTTTTATGTATTTATTTATTAAAATATTTGTTGATAAATAAGCTTTTTTGACGAGCTATCTTTGTTATATTGTTATACTTCAGTTTGTGCATGTATAATGATTTTGTATTCCAAAACTACCAATAAAGAAAATAGCTAAACACTATCTTACATATCGGGTAAATATTCAAATCCGAATTTGAATCCGAGGTATCCGTTTTGCATTCATATTCGAGAATATCCGAATCCGTATCCATATTCAAATTAATATGTTAAAAAGCACTATCCAAATCTGATTCCATACTAATTGGATCCGCTTCCGGCGTGATTGGAGCAGAGCAGCGATCCTAAAGCCGGCCGGACCAGCAATGCATGCCGATGCGTAGAGCCCTACCTACAGCCGTGTAGTACGAACGAACACGAGGCCGGTACAGTACAGGACACACATCACACGCTAGTGTATTATTACCGGGTGCGGGTGGTTCGAGTAGCTCCGATCCATTATAATGGGCGAGATCACGATCCGGGTTCCGCAATTGTAAGAGCACCGTGCAGTGGCAAGCATGCGTGCACCGTAGAGAGAGCACTAGCTAGAGCAGCAGGCACGCCTTGCGTCTTCGTGTCCAGTGCGCGACACCTTGCGCTCTCACCTAGCGAGTCCGCTCACACTCTTGCTTCACCCCGTTCTAGATTTGCAGTCGCAGATCTATCGTCACTCGTCGGAGGCACGCCGCGCGGGTTTGCCCGATGTCTGCGACGACAGTGTGGTTCGGCAGCTTTCGGCTTTCGGCTGCACGGCTTGGACAGTGTGGTTGGGCTTGGACTCCCGCACGGACGGACGAATCTCGCGTAGCTTTCGGCTTCGAATTTCTATTTTCCTGGGCGGGGCCCTCTCGGCCTGGTAACTACGATCCGCTTCCACCCATGACCCATCATCCCACGACCGTGATAGCGATTAGCGAGGGTGATTGCAGGTGCCTGCCCCGGTTGGGCGAATCAGTACCCCGGGAAAATGGGAGCCTTCTGCATGCGCTGGCCGCTGCCCAGTGGCCACACCGAAAGGATTAGCTCAACTTCAACGGAAAATAAAGTTGGTCTTTGAGCCTGAGGGAAACCAATTCAGTCTAGATGCAGGTAGATGTGGGCATCGTCATTTCAAAAGAAATTGGTCATCCACGATCCGTCAAACAGCGTGTGGTAAATAATGCAAGGTACCTCTCAGGGGAAGAAAAAAAAAGATACAAGTAATGATGTTTTCGACTAGGGCCACAACCTGCTCGTCTGCTAGCCTAAACATCTGCAATCTCAACCACAACCAGTAAAGTAAAGGCAAGCTAGCGCAGGCTTAGTTAGACATCACAACCAGTAAAGTAAAGGCAAACTAGCGCAAACTAACGACGTAACTCCACCCGTACATGGCGCGGAAAAACGGAGGCAGCCAGGACGAGCGTGTACAGAGTGGTCCAAGTCGACCGGCAGCTAGCGCCCATGCCTCCTCCTCGATCCATCGCAGGCTCACAGCTACAGAAGATGCGGCACGCACGTCAACGTGACGGAGAGGCCTATGTACAAATCAATCGTTCTCCTACAAATCAACGGTAACCTTTCTGCTTCCTTTTTTCCAGATTGATTTGCATTGCATCATAGCATGGCTAGGCTTCAAATTAAAGGGAGCTAGCTAGTGTTTCGTTCTTTCCGCCGAAACAGTTACACGTACGATTAGGATCAACGTGGAGCGCAGTGCGTGCGTTGTGCTTTAGAGTCTGTTTGCTTGGTGCCTGATTTTACTTTGAGTTGTCGCTGCCGAGGAAGCGCGGTAAAAAGAAACGCATCGAACCTACGCTTACCCATGACACGTGGGGTACTTATACATGACTAAGGTTATGTTTGGATCCAAATGCTAATGGATGAAAATGCTAAACTTTAGCATTAGCTCATCCAAACGGGAGTCCTGATGGGATGCGCTAAACTTTATCTAAGATTTAAAAATTTTAGCACGCACGAGTGCTAAAATTTAGCACTTGCTTTCTCCAAACAGGCCCTAGGAAACCGCGACACGCGCTTAATCTGTGCAAGTAGTTGCAGGGTTTAGAGGCCGGGGTTGCGTAGGATTACATTTGGATCCCACCAGTTTTTTGAGGCGAAGATCCCACCAGTGTGAATAGCATCCACATCCCCGGACCGATAAGGATCGTTTTTTCTGTCCTCGAATCACCTTACGCCACTCATGTACTCATAAGAAAAAGGAGACGTGACGGTACAAATCATAGATGTTGAGTTCCAATTGATTGTAGCTGTATTTTTTCTTTCTGGCGGCTAGGTATAAATCTGTGTACGTCGCGTGGTTTGAGAGAGAGAGTCCACATCATAATCATTCCAGGACTACTTGTTCGAAGAGCGTGACAAAGAGCCCGTTCGTTTCCTCCTATCTAAACTTTAGACCCATCATATCAAAGAGAATCTTGCTATTTAGAAGTACTAAATAAAATCTGTTTATAAAATTTTTTGCACAGCTAGATGCTAATTCGCGAGACAAATTTAATGAGCCTAATTAATCCATAATTTGCCACAGTGATGCTACAGTAATTGTTCGCTAATCATGGACTAATATACCTCATTAGATTCGTCTCGCGAATTAGCACTAGGGTTCTGCAATTAGTTTTGTAATTAAACTTTATTTAATACTTCTAAATAATAAGATTCTCTTTGATGTGATCCCTCTAAAATTTAGGTACCCGGAAACGAACACCCCCAAAGAAGCTCTGCAAGTGGAGACACGGCGCTAGCTGCCCTGCAAATTAAACGCACGCGTCCTCGTCAGACAGCGCATGACACGGACAGGGATACATGGGCCACGGGTAGCCTGAAAAATGTGGGCCGGGGCACAGAAAGATCGCACGAGAAAGATATAGCCGTTACGTTGTTTTCCGTGTGACAACGACGTACACTTGGATCCCATTGCTAGTTGACTAGCAGAATTGAAATCCAAATCCATGCTGCTGGTCTCAAAAAAGAAAAAAGAAGAAGCCGATGCTGCTACCTGCTAGCTAGGATTGTGTGGGGCTATAATCCATAACATTTTGTCTTCTTAACTGAGGCGGTGGTGGTTAACGTTCATCTATTAGCCAAGCTTCCCAACTCATTATTGCTACTAATACTGAATAATGGTATCCTCGCAAAAAGAAAATAATGGTAGTTACGGTCATCAATTCTACGGTACCATTAGAAGCGGTAATGGATCATATTCCTAATATCTCTTTCACAATCCAACTCAACCCTTAATCATTTTTAACTAAAAACATATAGAATATGAGTTCAGTCTTTTTGAATCCGATTCTTAAAATTTTTAGGTTAAATTTGTAGACTCTTTTAACACATCTACGCAGCATTAAACAGGCCGGGTGATGACAACGAAAGGATTAAGGAGCTCGCAGCTGCCTCTCTCGCCAGGTCGTCCGTGGAAAATTACGGTCGTCTAATCGCTTTGAGTTAAAACCTGCTCATGGTAACTATAAATAAATGACCTTACTGTGCCGGAGGCTGCACGGCAGGCAATGGCCGGGCTACCCCTGAAGATTTGTCTGCCGGGCCCGGCAAGAGACGACGGGGCTGCCACACGCAGCAAACGCCAAACGGGGGGCGTCGAGTCGTGCGCGGCTCGGCCGCTCGTCGCCCCACGCCCACACCACCGACGGGTGACGGGCCACACGGGACTGCACTGATCACAGATGCCAGTCGTTGAATACTCGCGAGCTGCAGCAGCTTTTGGAGCAGTCACGCGCCTTCCTTCCTGCCGGTACGCAACAAACCACAGGTTTTGATCGATGACTTTACTCTAACCCTTTTCTCTCTGCATCCTTTTGATCCCTAGCTGCCCGTCAAGGACTGGACGGTAGCGAGCAGAGAGGCATCTGCATGCCGGTCCTCAGATTCCATCGCCCTTGTGGCTGCTTTCATGCATTCGCTATAAAAAAAATAGTTTTTAGGGCAGGTAAAAACATATTTGTAGGGGTATCCGCTCCTGATTCTCGCAGCTATAAATGCTATTTGCAGAGGTGAATAAAAACAAATTTCGAGGGGCGGGTCACCCCTCACCCGCCCCTAGAAATTGGTTTTTCAGGGGTGACCCGCCCTTACAGATCCCATAAAAAATTAAAAAAAATCGCCGGCAGCTGCCGCTCCCCCGCGCTGCTAGCCGCCGCCGCCGCCACTCCCCCGCGCTAACTCAAGACGTGTCGCCAGGGACGGAGTGCATCGATGCCACCGCCGCTCGTGCGCTTGCCGCCGAAATCCGCCCATGCGCTCGCTCGCCGACGAATCAACCCGTGCGCTCGCCGCCTGATCTACCCGCCCGAGCGCTCGCTGCAGCCTCCCGCCGCAGGATCGGGCCACTGCTGCCACATCCGCCTCCCTTTCCCGCGCTGCACCGCCACTACTTCCCCGTGCCGCGTCGTGCCGCTACCCCTCCCCCACACCAGCAGCTCCGCGCGCTGTGGAGGCCCTGCGTCGGTAGTCCCGAGCGCTGCTGTCCCCCTCACGCCGTCCAGCCCTCCTAGCGCCGTCGCGGTCCCCCTCGCGCCGCGGTGGCTTTGGGTGGTGGGAGAAAGAAGGGGAGGTGGCGGCGAGGGAGGAGCGACTCGATCCGCGCTGTCGCAACCCCCTCGAGCCGTCATGACTCCGCCAGACGGGAGAAGGAAGGGTTGGGGGGGGAGGAGGGAAAGGAGGGGAAGGGCGGTGGGGGAGAGAAGTGAGGGCGACGCGGCAAGAGAGGAGGGGATTGGAGGGAGAGAGAAGGAAGCTGGCGGGTTGTGTAGAGGCCGCAGCGGCGCTTAATTGGTGGAGGACGAGGGGGCGCAGATTGATGACGTGGGATCGGGGAGCGAGCAGGGGATGGCTCAATTTTTGGAGCGGGTGATGCCACCATCTGCTCCTAAAAATACTTTTCTACTTTATTCCAAAAGTTCATTTAAATCTTTACATATAGCAAAACAAATCAAAAGAAAGTGAAATTTCTACACTATGGTTATTGTGAAATGTAGATACGAAAAAAATATGATAAGTATATTTCAGTGTATATAAAGGTTATGATTGTGAAAATATCAAAGTATAACTTGAGTTGTACGATATACTATGCAACCATAGCTATTAGGCAACTTATAATAATTAGTTGGACTATTAGATGCCCTTAAATGAAAAGTTACCAACTACAAAATTACAGGTCTCGTCAATCAAATTTTGATATAAACTTTGACATCATCCGAGATCATATGAAAAAGATATGAATTTTTTTCGTGAGACTAATACGTTTCTAGGGGAGGGTGACGCCACCACCCATCTTTAAAAATATTTTTCAATTTTATTCCAAAAATTTATTTAAATCTTTCCATATAGAAAAATAAATAAAAAATGTGAAACTTCTACACTATGGTTATTGTGAGCTATAGATAAAAAATATGCCAATTATATTTCAGTGTATATAAAGATTAAGATTGTTGAAATCTCAATGCCAATTATATTTCAGTGTATATATATATGGTTCATAATAATTTTTTGGACCATTAAATGATCTTAAATGAAAAGGTTGTAAACTATAAAGTTTTAGAGCTCGTCATTCTCTACAATTTTATAAAAAGTTTGACTCCATCCGAGATCATATGAATAAGTTATAAATTTTTTATATAGAACCATTTTTAGAGGCGGGCATGCATCATCCGCACCTAAAAATGCAGTTTTAGAGACGGTTGACGCTATCACCCGCTCTAGAAAAGCCACCATTTTCAGGGGCGAGTGGTGGCGTCACCTGCCCCTAGAAATAATTTTTAAGGGCGGGTGATACCATGATCCGTCCCTAAAAATGATGACCATTTGCAGGAGCGGGTGATGGCGTAACCCGCTCCTAAAAATACTTTTTTAGGGACGGGTCGGATGCTACGGTATCCCTGGTCCATTTGTAGAAGCTGGTTAACTTTTGACCCGCTCTTAGAAAAAATATGACGTTGTTATAAAATGTTTTTAAGTAGTGATTACGGCCCCCTCTTGGTGCCGTTGCTCTTGTCATTATCTTTACTTCTGCGTAAAAATTGGTTATGTGCATATGAAATTTCCAAAATCATTTCTAGCAAGAAAAAGAAAATTGAAGAAAAGGAATAGGTATGACCATTTCGATTGATGAGTCGTTACAAGACGTCTCGCCAAACGAAAAGGGCAGCATTATTAATTGGTAGTAATCCTCAGAATGGTGCCATTACACACTGCATTTTGGCGTCTCAAATTGAAGAAAAAGAGTAGGTATGACCACAGCTCAGATGTTTAATACTCCCTCCGTTTCAAATTAGATATCATTTTGATTTTTCAAAATATATAGGTTCTATTATATATCTAGATATAGTGTATATCTAGTTGTATAGCAAATCCTATATATTAAAAAATCTAAAATAACATATAATTTGAAGTAGAAGGGGCAGTAACAAAGGAATATTAGTACCGAGTCTATGGACGTACCAGAAATAGTGATCCAGTCTGGTGATCCTCCTATTTTTCCATCGTGAATAAAAGGCTCCAATATTTTCGCCACAAATACTTGAATAAAATCTTGAATATTTTCCTGTGGCGCCATGGAGGTATGCGATCAATGTTTCTTTTCGCATGTACTAATTTTATTATCTAGTAGGGCTCATTGTCTTTTCATGATAAAGGGTGCTAGTCTGCTACTGTGGTAAACTGGTAATACATCATCTGTACATGCACATGTAGGCATGTAGCGACCTTTATCAGGACAGGCTTTTGCTTGCTCTGCCGTTCTTCTTCAGAAATGGTCACTGCTTACTGCTGCCACCGTTGTCGTTGTTACTACTACTAGCAGACTACAAATAACCTTACCTCTTTGGCCTTTTGCACTGCACATACTACGGGCGGGAGCCATTCACGCGTCATTGGATCTGAACAGTGCCGCTAGCCCGCTCGCACTAGCAGCAAAGCAATTTGTTTCAAAAAAAAAACTAGCAGCAAAGCAACTGTGTATGACCTGGTCCCCTGCTGCTGCAGCTGCGCGGCGCTTAAGCACCGAAATGTGAAGGCGTCCACGCCTACTTGCAGCCGCATCCGACAAGCAGCTGCTAGTGCTAGCTGTTCAATACTATGGCGCCATGGCGGTGCATGGCCGATCTGACCGGGGCCCTCGCTCTCCCTTGCTGCTGCTGCCGTTGCACGCTGCACGGCGTTTGCACAGGAAAGTGTTACTAGTTGGCAGTGGTAATGGTAAAGTTTACTAGTGCTTGCACGGCAGATTCCGGATCGGCGGGGGTAAAATATAACAGAACAGTCGTCGTAGCCAACCAGCTACCCTGCTACAGTAGGGACGAGTCGTCAGCAAGGCGGCAGAGGTACCAGACTACGGGCAACGGCCGGGCCAGGCGGCGCTGCGCTACAGCCCGCCGCACACGTACTGTCAGGAGCGGCCTGGAGCCGTCGTCTGCGCGTAGGATCGAGTAGCTAGCGATTCCTGATGAAATCGCGCCGCGCCTGTGAGTGCGCGTCGATCGGTGGTCCTGATCCCCGCCGGCGGCGGCCGCCGCTGCACATGCATCGGTTGCGGGCTTGATGCGTCTGCCGCCATCGACTGGCGCTGCACGAGACGGGTGGATGATGGAGGCGGTGTCGCTCAGTCGCTGAGGACATGCATGGCCGGCGCGCGGCGCGCCATGAAGTTGGCGAGGACAGACTAACCGCGTGCCGCCGTGCTGCAGTCGCCGGCCGGCCGGCTCGCCGCGCCCACCTCCGGGGCAGGACGGTTGAGCAGCGCAGCCGCGCGCCCCGGAGGCTGGAGCGCCCTGCACGTTGCAGCGCCTTTGGTGCTTTCACGTTCGCTCAGAATGGCGCGGCCGCCGGGGACCGGCCGGGCGCTAACCAAAGTGCGAGTTCGTACGGCCAGGCTGCTTATGGTGGTAATTTCCGGCGCTGAATTCGATCACGATCCCTGATCCAAAAAGATGCCTAGCTCACTCACTGATCCCTCATCATCAGATGGTGCGGCTGCCAGTTCCATGTGGGAGGCAGGAGGCCACTACCGTGCCGTGCTGTACCACTAGCACCACCTCTGTATGAGCCTGACCCATGATATGGAGGGAGTTAATTATGAGAGCGTCAGGTACGGCTAATCACAACCTCTTTCCAAACCTGCCAACCGTTGTCGTTGAACGTGCCTGCATGATGATCCGGGTTTTGTATCCCGCAGAGCGTCTCGAGAGATTCAAGCCTTGAACGCTCGATTGGCGTTCTCCGGAGGCCATGGCATTCACCATTCAGAGCTTGAGGAACCCATCGGCCGTGAACAGTAATGCAGCGTGCGGAAGCATCTGTTGAACGGTTCCCCGGCCATCAGAGTGTGGTGGACCAAGACTGTGGAGTACCTGCTATCCAATGGTGAGTAAAAAGAACAGGAGAGAGAGAGAGAGAGAGAGAGAGAGAGAGAGAGAGAGATAGGATGGGATAGAAGTGGGACCAACAGCCGTAATAGAAAATATTAATGAATTTATTAGAGACAAGTATGAGTCTACTGCTGTATGCCTCGGCTCTCTAATACGGTGAGTTGGTTTGTCTAATAGCCAAGTACTTGGCTCATCTATTAAACTTGCTCTAAGCTAGCTATCATTATAGAGCGCGGAATTATACAGCCACACAGGAATTGCACAGTCGCAATCTAAAGGTGAAAAAAAAAGCCCTCCACATGGAAACTGTAGGCCTGTGATGCCTATCCAAATTCCAGGCACTAGCTAGCTGCTTGGGCGCTAGACGACCGCACAGACCATGAAACATGGAATGGCCGCCCCATCATGGCATCATATCCATCCGGCAGCCGGACCACCGCCCAAGCCCGCCAGATTCAACGTCGCGTTCGCCACATCTCTACACCTACGGCTATGCATCATGAGTTCATGGCGCTACCCGCTAGGCGCTAAAGCAAAGAACGGCGTTCACGGTCCACCACGCCCGGCGGCCGGGCTGGTCGAAAGCGAGCCCGCTTTTGTCGCGCTCGCTCCGATCGCATCCGCCGCGCCGACGCCGACGTGTTGTTTGGCTGCCGCCGTGTCTTCCCCGCCCGGCCGCACGCCCTCGAGTCACGGTTGCTTGTCATGGCTTCCCTAACCGTGGCAGTATATATATAGCCAAACCAACCAGGCCAGGGCCATCCAACTGCCTTGCCCATCGATTCCCACCCAGCGCGTCCCTTGCGCTCGCCATGGCTGTGCAGGCGCGGCACTTCTCCCATGGCTTCCCGGCTGCGGTGGGCGGTGGCTCCCTGTTCTTGGACGAGTGCGCCGGGTGCGCGCCGACGTCGCCGGCGTGGCCTCGGGACACCACGGTGCTCGGCGACCTCCCGCGCAGCGATCTCGCCTGCAACTACGGCTTCGTGCCGAGGAAACGGCCGCGCCTCGCGGCGGCGGAGGCGCCAGCGGCGGGGTGTTTCTTGGACGATCAGCGGGTGGTTATGCCTCCAGCAGGAGTGGGGATGGAGGGTGTTGTGACAGTTCCACCAGTCGTCGACGTGCGGAGCAGGGCGGTGAGCTCCGGCGCGGCGTCCACCAGCGGGAGGGCGGCGAATAATGGCGCGAGCGTCTCGCGGGGCCTTGTGGCGTGGATGCAGCACCAGGGCGTGGAGATCGACGCGCTCGTAAGACTCGAGGTAGGGGCCTGTTCGATCGAGGATTTGTGATTGGCGATTGGTTGAAATCGAGTTCTTGATTGGATGGGACGGGATGGTGTTTGATCCGCGGTGCTTTCGATTCGGTGACGTGCAGGCAGAGAGGATGCGCGCGGGGCTGGAGGAGGCGCGGCGGAGGCACGCCCGTGCGCTGCTGGCCGCCGCGGGCCGCGCCGCGTCGGGGCGGCTGCGCGCGGCGGAGGCCGAGGCGGGGCGCGCGCTCCGCCGCAACGCGGAGCTGGAGGAGAAGGCCCGGCAGGCGGACGCTGAGTGCCAGGCGTGGATGGGCGTCGCCAGGAGCCACGAGGCCGTCGCGGCCGGCCTCCGCGCCACGCTGGAGCAGCTCCTGCAGCCGCCCCGCGCGGCCGCCGGTGGCTGCGAGGGCGACGCCGAGGACGCGCGGTCGTGCTGCTTCGAGGCGCCGGCGGCGGCCGCGGACGGCTCCGACGAGGACGGTGCTGCGTCGTCCGGGTCGAAGACGTCGTGCAGGTCGTGCGGCGGCGGCGAGGCGAGCGTGCTGCTGCTCCCGTGCCGGCACCTGTGCCTGTGCCGCGCGTGCGAGCCCGGCGTGGACGCGTGCCCCGTCTGCGCGGCCAGCAAGAACGGCTCGCTTCACGTCCTCTTCTCCTGAGGCGTGCCGTGCTCTCCCGTGGAGGCGCGGAGGGCAACGGCCGGCCTCCTCCCACTTGCCAAGTCAGGCGAGGAGGGCTCCAGCTTTCTCTCCACTCGAGTGCCACGCGCCCAACGCCGTCCGCGCTCCAATAATTTGGCAAGGTGCCTGTGCAAAGCACGGCATCCTGGGAAGGAGAGGTTCTATGGAGAAAAGGGCAACGGGGCACGAGAGAGGAGTTCGGAATGTTACTACTCTGAACTGAACCTAATGCTGCTGCAGAAATGAGGCCCGCAGGAATGGTAAATCAGTTTTTGTTTATCACAGTGCCAAAGGGTCAAGGGCTGCTGAATGTTTATGGCTAGAGACAACATCTAGCATCAGGTCTGGCTGCTAGTGTAATTCAAAAAAAGTTTGGGCAGCACACAAGCACGACAGCGACTCGCTAATCCATCGCGTCCATGGTGTCCATCGTCGCGTGCCCTGCCAGTAACCCGCCGCGAAACATGCCGTGCGCGCTGGCGGTACCACTTGCCGTGACAGTGTACCCGTTGCCGCTGCTCGCCGTGTCCATGTGAGATCAGATCACTGTGGATGATGCCTCCGGGACCTGAAAGTTTCAGCGCCAAAGTCCAAACACACAGGGCTCGTGATAGATAGGGTACCTAGCGCCATCCATCGATCAGTCACAGTGTCCAATCTCTTAAACAATCGGGCACGCCCGGTTGGACTCGCAAACCATGGGTTCACATGCTGCGCGGGACTTTGCGCTAGCTGTTGTGCGCAAGCAGAAGCAGGGGAAGCTCGCTCGCTGCAGGGCTCGCCTAGGTTAAGGTTAGGTTGTCGGTGACGTACAGCAACAAGGCTGATTAACAATGTCATCATCAGCTCTGGGCCACTGACGTGCACATGGCTGAGTGCCCGATCGACTTGATGGAGATGACGAACAATTGCCTTCTATTTCTTCGTGCGTGAGTACATGACGAATACTCTTTTACTATCTCTGCCAAGTGCCAACAGACCAAGCAATAATCTAGCGAGGTGGGCCAGATAACTCGGCGTCGCCATTAAAAAAGAATCGCATCGGTCGATCCGTACACCTCGGCCCTCGCAAAGCAACGGCTCGAGCGGACGACGAGATACGGTACGCTTCTGGGACCGGATCAATGTGAGGCCCACATGGACATGGCCGTGCTATTGGACCATCGCGTAGCGAATCGAGAGGGACATCGAGGGCGCCCCGCGAATGCTCTCCCTGCCTCTACTTGCGGACAAAGGCCGCTGAAGCGGATTGGATCTATTAGTTTGCACCTTTTTAGGAAGAGACATATTTTAGTAGGTAGATATGATCTTTCACGAAATATTCACCCTTTCACCATGTATAAATATGTAATTACACTGTTTATTTAATTAATAAATGAATCATTTGTTCATTCCATCCTACTCTACTTTCTAGTTTTAACACGTTATCAGCACGCTCTTCCCTAAGCGCAAGAGAAAGCGAAGAAGAAGAGAAGAATCGGTGCTACGGCATCATGTGTTCCGACGCTGCCATTTACCATCACCGCATGCATATCAGCCACGACGAGGCTTCGTTGTCGCCGGAGTGCCGCTCGCCTCACCGACAGCCACGCATGCTCAGAATCGCTGAGTCCGGTCACAAAGAGAAACTCGCAGAGAACATCTACAAGAATGGGAGACCACCGGCATCCATCGCAAGAACAGAGAGAGAGAGGAAAGATCGGCGGCCCCGTCAACCATTATGAACGGCGAACTCATCTGCAAGAAAACGGAGGCACAACGGCCATCACAGCAACGCCACGGGCATCCAGGCACAAGCATCAAGAATGGCAACGATCTGCAACACCATGGCCATACAAACAAACAAGAAGATCAACGACGATCAAGGAAAAAGACCGGATGAACGTCGGCGGCTCGCCAACGATACGCTCGGTAGAAAGAAGACTGGAAGATCGGCAGCTACTTGCCGGCAGCAACAACAAAGAGAAGCACGAAGGCCGGCGATAACATCTCCAAGAACAGCCTGCATCCATCGATGATGCCGGTCTCCTTCACGGAACTAAGAACTGAATTGGCCACAAAAGAAGAATGGACGCCTATTTTATTTAGCCCTGATTCGAAAGAATTTTGAAGATAAACACGAAGAACAGGACCTTAACATTTTGATGCTCAGGCCATGAACAAGTAGAACTAGAAAGATGGGAGTCACCAGATGATGTCCACGGCATACAGGTATACTTTAATGTTTCGACCATTGGCGCTTGTTTTTCACTGCTACATATATAATGCCAGAAATTCAAAGTGAATGGTATACAAATTCAACCCTCAGATCCACGTACACACCAAAGAATATCTGAACTATAGTTCAGAACATCTTATATTTGTAACACATTACAAATAGTTTGTCACATGCATTTACTCATCAAAAGTGTCATCACATCCGATCTCTACTGATAATGTATCAGAAAGAGTGAAAATACCTAACAAATCACTCATCCCCCAGGTTAAAATAAGAGGGGAGAACTCTGGTAATATAGCTTATTTCAAGCTTCTATGGAAGTTAATAGGGGAGAGATCCTCTAAGATAGTAAATGCGAATCAACATCATGCATGTTCTTAGACACTTTCTGGATATTCAAATCCAAAGTCTATAAATGTTGTATAACATTCAAAAGCCCAGTATTTGTGCACATAAATTCAGGCACTGGATCAATGGAACACCCTAACGCCATCATCGTGGGAAATGGGATAGAGTTCTAGAGGGTGTATATTTTCACAAGCTATATTGTTGGTTCCATCGAATCAATCGTACAAAGACCACAAATTGTCGACATATATTCCTTATCAAAATTGTCATAAGCTGGATCAAGACCAAAAGTCCTAGGCAGAGTGTCGAAACACTCGGATCGGTCAAATCAAAGATGACAATTAGGGAGAAGTGTTTTCGTTCAATAGTGAGAAGTATTCAGGATAGAAATATCTTCTCATAATGCATTTTTTATGAAAGCAAGTTGGTGAAATAGCGAGAGCTTGTAGTACATAGTTTCACTTAGAGAGTGAGCAACATACCCGCATGGTATGTGTGAAAATAATATTCCTATATTCAGATCATTGGCAAATCAAATGAATTTGATAGATTCATATATACAATGGATTTTGTTTTCTAAACTGAAATTGAAGTCGCAACATATATTGTGTATAACTCAAGTCATGGGGACTTGAAAAGGTTGAGTTGATATGGTACAACTAACCAAGTGAGTATCTTCCATACAAGGAATACTCCAATTATTATAATTGCATATGTGTGTCTATAAAGAAATTTCAAAATTAATTTTATCATCTCAACACACAAACAAGCAAGCAATCATTTTAAGATGGATTTTGAGATAAAATTTGGGTACAACCAAACTATACTTAAGTCTACAACTTAAGCAGGAACATTAGTTTACCAATATAGAATTGATATTGTACACCAATATTTAAATAATATTGGAAGATTATATCCATCAACACTTGTAGTCAGTCAATCCCTAAAGATGGATCATTTTCCATAAGGACCGTCGGATGACATACTTAGTGCCATCAAAGCGCTTATATGTCCTACAAATTGCAACAGGTCTAATACTGCATTTGTAGATATTTTGCTATAGATCACAATAGGGCAACTCAATAACACCGTATAGGTGGGAGTCAAGAAGGATATCCATAGATATCAAATGATAGCGAAAGGTTTTGATTTATTATGAATAAATCATGATGTGCCAAGTGAGATACCAAGGCGCTAGCTAACTAATTCTCATATTGCAAGACTATTTACTGATGCTATCATAGTAAAAATTTTATTGGAGTTATGAAAATAAATTGTAATGGTAACTTCACCTATCATTCCGAAGAATTACATGGATATACATAGCTTCACTGAATGATTAATTGTGATTCTTTCAAATCACTTATATTATCTATAAGGATAATACAATTTGTATTGCTTAGATGATAAAAGATTATACGAAAGCAGTATTACTAAACATATTGCTTAACATCTTGCAAAATTGAATTATAAGATAATTTTGTGAATTTCTCTCACAAAGGTATTACCAACAACTATATTCTAGAAATATAATTCTGAAATCAGTATGCAAGTACTTTAATTTTTGCAAGGCTTAGAGGAGACTCTCCTTAAGTTATAACCTATTCAAACATCATATTGTACTCTTTTTTCCTATATGAGTTTTTCCTCAGAACGGTTTCTTATAAAGGTTTTAATGAGGCAATATCAATACAAAAATATATGTCGTATCTCCTATTTTCATCATCGGGGTTTTTAAAGGTGATATTCAAGATATATTGGATGTCATATCTTCTGTTTTTCCTATAAGAATTTTTAAGAGGGTATCAAAGATATTATTCCTTCTCATATTTTCTCATTAGGTTTTGAGGGAGGTTATTCGATTATGATCCACAAATTATGATTATTGATCTCTTAACTTTTTTATGATTTTCTCCTTTCAAAGTTTTCTCATGAGTTTGCGATGAGAAAACTCTATCATTTTCTCTTATTTTCCCACTAGGTTTTAGAGGAGTTTTAATAGCATATTAATATACAATTTGGTTTCTCCTCAGATTTTTCCCACAGAGTTTTTGGAGAAGTGTTTCCCATACAATAATGAAGGATGATTGAACAAAGATTACATGAAGCATATAAGGAGCTAATTGATCAAAGGGGGAGTGTTAGAATTAAGTTTACCAGTGATCAATTAGTTTGCACCCCTCTACAGAGAGATATCTCTTAGTAGATAGACATGACCTTTCACAAAAGGTTTTGGACCTTTCGCAAAGGGGTATGAACCCTCAAGAGACATGTCCTTTGGATAAACCCTTTTACCATGTATAAATATGTAATCACACTATTCATTCACTCAATCAATAAATTATTTATTTATTCCATTCTACTCTCTACTTTCTAGTTTTAACGGGATCAAACAGAGGAGCTGATACTGCTGGAGAAGAGATCTCAGATCTACCGTAGGATATTGAAGCGCTGGTCGAATGGATAAATACTGGTGAGGCACCGTAATCACAATCGTATCCTTCATAAGAAACCGCATGCATCCATTGCTTCGGCAGCCGCGCACAGCCGCTAGAGACACAAAAGCTTCGCCATGCGACTTTTCCTTCCTGTAACCACGCGGGGACAGAACAGAACGACATGGGAGCAAGCTGTACGGCCAGTGACAGGGCGCACGCCGGTGTCCGTTTGGCTCGGGGCTCCGACGATTCCGTTCACACGCACCGGCGATTTGCCGTCACGACGGGGACGGGAGGACCACCACGGCAGCACCTGCTTTTCCGTGGACCGCTCACTGTAGCCGACGGACGCGACGGACGCAGCGCAGACGAATCTCGCGTAGCTCTCGCTCGCCTTTCCGCCGTTCCCCGTCAGGGCGGGGCCCCACGGACCGATCATTCCGACCCTCCTCCCATGATGGTGATGCGTGTGCAGTGCAGGATTTGCGCGTGCTGCGGGCCGGACTGGACGTCTGGACCAGTCGCGTTGTCCAGTTGGGGAAATCCAGAACCGGGAGACAGAACACAGGTGGGGCCCGAGGCGGGCGGGCTGGCCGGAAAATGCTAGGTCCACATGGTCGATGATGGATCAGCCAACTAGTGAACCAGAGGAGGAATTTCTTTTTTTTTTACATTTTTTATCTATCTGATTGAGCGATGTCACAAATATTAACACTCTTTTAGTATAAACTTAGTAAAAAAATGCAGATAGTTTTAGTTAGAACAAAACTAAAAGTGAACTCCTTTACGGAGGGAAGGGAGTAATGACTATCCGAATATATGGACAAACTGCACTCGTCTCATTGTCGTTGTCTGTGGTGACTCCTCGTGATCCGAATCAATCACATCGAGCAGCACTAGTAGCTCTCTCAGCTTTTTCCAAAGTGATTTGCATCGGCACGATGGGTACGTTAATAATAATCTTAGGACAATGTCATCGTCTATGATTTTGAGTTGTTATCTGTCGCTCGGAGAACTTTTTGATATGATTTGAGTGGCTTCATTTCTTCACAAAAAGGAAAGAAAAACACGGATTGTTGAATAAAACACACTTATATTAGAGCAACTCCAGCAAACCCTCTTAACAGCCCCCTCACTTATATTAATTGAGAAGGATTGTTATGTCTCCAAACAAGACCATCATGATAAATACCAACCTAATTGGCATGGCTGTGACCTTTTTTTTTGGGGGGGGGGGGTGTTGTCTGTTCGGTGTAGCCCCTTATATAGATCCACACATGGTGAGCGATGGGAATGGGATCCCATGGCTGCAGTAAAGCATGTGGCTAGTCGGGTGGAGTGGAGGAGATGCTGCCTATGGAGCTCAGGAGTGATGATCATCCACCGCCCGGAGCCCCAGGATGGATGAAAGTTAATACGGATTGGTTGTTTGATGAACGTGAACAATAACATAGGCAAACTGGTACGACCTCCTCCTTGAATCTTGATGTGCTAACAGCTGAAGCCCTAGTGGTAAGAAGTGGCTTGTAGGTAGATGAGGCTATGTGGGCCCTCCTCGGTGCTTGAGTTGGACAATATTTCCTTGGTGCATTTTGTTCCATCATTAATTATTGGCCATGGATCACCAGTAGCTGGTTTATGCATAAAATCCGAGCGGTAGGAAGGTCTTTTCATTCCTTTCATGATTTCTTTGTTAGAGATGAGGCGAAAATATGGTGGCCCACTGCTGCGTGAAAATGCTCGCGAGATATAATTATCTTTGTACCTTGTTTAGTACACTTCAGACTTTTCGAAGCGAATCAGGTGCGAGAGTGCACTTCAAACTGGCTGAGGGAGCTGAGGTAACATACATGGACTCTAATCATGTTGTGATTTGAGCACAATTAACTGCCTGGGAAAATAATGGGCACAATTAACTATCCTTGTATAAGGAGCACAATTAAGCTTTAGTTATACGCGAAAGAAGTAAAATTATACTTTGAAATTTAGCCATAGAATGGAATGGAGAAATATTGTATAATATAAAAGTTGAATAAAGATACTCAGTTTCTTTCTGTCTTAAAGTTGCTGTAAAGTCAATCTAGGAGACAAGGACATGTGTAATTTGAGTAGTAAGTAAGAGGAGACTTGACTGTAGACGATAAGAGATCAGGGGGAGCCACATCATAATGGTCATGTCAGGACGATGGATCCAAAGACCGACAAAGAAGTTCTGCAAGTTGGTACAGGATTGGTCTGCAAACCCATCCTCATCAGTCTTTACGCCAGATACCGACTTGGACGAGGACTCGTGACGGTAAGCGCAAAATTTTCGAAGGAATTTTACTAATTTGAAATACTAAATGAAATTTATTTATAAAACTTTTTGTATGGATGGGCTGTAAATTGCGAGACGAATCTAATGAGCCTACTTAATCCATGATTTACAACAGTGATGCTACAGTAACCATCAGCTAATTATTGCTTAATTATGGATTAATTAGTATCATTAGATTCGTCTCGTGATTTACAACCCATCCATACAAAAAGTTTCGTAAATAGATTTCATTTAGTACTTCAAATTGGTAAGATTTCTTTGCAAAAAGTTTTTTTCGTTTATGGCAAGCGAACTAAACAGGCGCCGTATGGAAAATACGCGGGTGCGGACGGAACACATGAGACTACAGTAGCTGTTAAGTTGTTTTCACTGTAATACGGACATGACACTTACATTATCCTCCTCAGTTACAGAAAATTATACTGGTGACCATGCATAGCTAGACCGCTAGGAACTGAATGGACGTCGTCATCTACAAAAGACTAAAGCAAACTGTCATATCAGTTGAGGCGATGGAGATTGACCATCGGTCCTGATGACTGTCTTGGCCAAGCTGCCCAACTAACTGCTGCTGTTATACTACTGCTTGGACTCGATTCACGGACACGCGATGGCGACGAGGTTGCCTCCAAAGTCCAACTCGATCGTGGAAGAAATGCCGCCACCTTGATCTTACCCTGCTCGTGGAAGTGACATTACCGCCGGGGGCAGCTGGCCGGCGATCGTTCGATGGCCGGGGGTTGCAGATTGACCACACGCAGGCACGCAGCAGGCGCCGAAGCTACGGTCGCGTGCGGCGGTGCCGCGCCTCGGCGCCCCGCCACGCACGGCAACGGCGCGGCGCGGCCGCGCGGGCCACGGATGGTCAGATTGCCATCAAGGCGCGCGGCACCACCCGGCAGTGGCTTTTTCAGCGCGTCCCGGTCGTCGGGTCGTCGCGGGCTGCAGTGCAGCTACCACTGTTGCTGTGCAACTTGCGAGTGGTCACGCTCCGCCCGTCGTCCCCCCCACGATCGATACGCAACAAACAGCAGCTGTGCGCGCGGGGCGGAGCGGACCACCGGGCTTCATGGAGTCGTCGTCCTCGCTCATCTTTTGACCCCTAGCTGCCCATCAGGCACTGCAGGATGGAGACCAGAGAGGCAGCCAGCCAGCCATGCCGGTCCCCAGATTCTATTTATTTCCATGGCGCTTGTGGCTGATGCTGTCATGGCACTGCCACTTGGTTGGTGCCGTTGCTCGTCTTCGTCGGTTTCCTTCCCAAATTTCTAACACCAACCAAAGGAAAAAAAATAGGAAAAATAAAATGCTACGCTATGCAGTACGCTAGTACTATGCTATCTGCGTCACATGCATGTAGAGTCGGCGTCAAGCGTGAACGGTACGAAGCAAAGCATGGCCCATCCTGCCGACGGATGCGGATGGCATGCGGCCCAGCCCAAGGAGATGTGTACGGGCTACGGACGATGCAATTACACCACTCGCCGGCAGTGGCCGACCACCGGACCAGCTCGGACGCCTACAGAAGCAGATATTCCATTGCTGGAAAACGAAAAATGATCAATGCTTGGACGTGACGCTGTGGTCCGAACCAGAAACAAACAGGCACTTCTGTCAAAAATACTGCGTGAACTTCTTGGTTAATCTGAAACAAATCGTTTCTGCACAAGAACATAAGGTACACACAGTAGATATTCTCACTCTTCAAGTTATTTTTCTGACGAATACATTTTTTCCGAGGAATAGAACTGGCCCGGTTTATAAGGAAAACTGGATCCAAAAATCGTATAAGCGCATGATGTCAATCTTGCATTCTTACTAGGCCTGACTGACCACCGGCCGGCAAGGGAGAGCCCGGGACGAGAAGCAAGTCCGTCCTGGCCATACAACACTAGTGCCCCAGGATTGGAACGGACGGGCCGGCCCCGTCGCTGTCCCTGTGTGCAGCCCTAGTACTTCGCACATGGGAGTGGGAGCTGTAGTAGTAATTGGCGACGGGCACGTCTTGTCACGCGATTTCCTGCGCGCGCGTCTGCTCTGCCCCAGCGCCGTGGTCCCCGGCGGCCGTCGCTGCATGGCCGTCGGTTGCGTTGCAGGCGCCGGGATGCGTGCAGGGCGGCGGCGTTGCGTTGGTGCCAGTGCCACCGGCCGGACACGATGATCCTTATCGCGCATCGGCTAGCTATAGGAGTGGTACGGTACAGTACTGGGGCTACTATCTGTCACGCACCACGACGTGCTGGCATGCTGCGCGTACGGCGGCCACTGCACGCACCGCGCCCCAATATGGAGCGTGTCAACCCGTTGCCTGCACCCCTACATGCAGGGGGGGGGGGGGCATGGGCCACGATGGCTCTCGGCAGCCTAGCTACTAGCTGCTTGTGCGAGCACACCCGGCAGCGGCGCCCGGGGCGGCACAGGGAGTAGCAAGCTGTTGGCTCATGGCTGGCGGCAAAATTAAGGCGCGTCGCGTGCGTGTGCAGCGTGCATGTGACCCGACCCGACTGAGCTGATGCGTGACCCCGTGGTGCCGGCACCGTTATTGCACTGCTGTGTCATGCGCAGGATCTTGTTTCTGCGTGATTCAGCAGTGGGCTCGTCCCCGTACCGTCGACCACCCATGGCCCATGCATGCATGGGCATGGCGGCCTGCGAATCTGCGACGCAAGACGTATTGCCATTTGCCAGTCGTGGCATGTATGGACTGATGGGCCTGTGATCGAGCAGAACTGTTTGATGGTCGCAGCTAGCTAGGCTATCCAATGCATGCAGAACTGTTCAGCACTGCGCTCACCGCCCAGCCAGCGGGCGGATCGATCGAGCTGCTCCACGCGGCCCGAGCGGATTCGTTGGATGGCCTGGGCACGGCTCCAGCCTCCAGATGACGGCCCACAGCCCTGGCAGCGGCGGCGGCGGCAGCCGGTCATGGGCTCACACGGCGCCGTGAAAAAACGAGCGATGGCATCTTGGTTGGACCTGCCTGCCGCGGCTGCGTGCCCATGGTAATTGGCGCTGAATTTCTCGCCACGGCTGTGTCCCGAAAGATGCCTCCTCATCCGTCAGGTCGCCGGCCGCATGCGTGCATGTGGGCGACAGGGGCTGGAGGCTCCGCGCTGCGCTGCACCGCGCGAACCACCAGCCAGATCCGACGTGTTTGCACGAAGAGCTACCCGCTGGTACACGATTTGTTAACTTCTCCCCAAACATGCCAACCGAGGTCGTCGTCGTCGTCGATCCGCACGCTCGACGACGACGAGACCACCACGCAGAGAGCATCTGGAATCCTTGAACGCTGGCTTGGCGTTTCCGGAGCGCGCTCGAACTGGAAACCCATCAATCCATCATGCATGCAGACTCGTAAGGAGTTGAATGCTTCTCTCTTCCGGCAGCTTAAGTTCTCCGCACCAAATCCGTTCCAGGCAGGCAGCAAGATAGCCAGCAACTTCAATTCTGACGACCCCCCGTGCTGTTGAACCCGCGCGTACGGCCGGCCGGCCGGTGTCTAGAAAATCTGTTTGGTCTGTTTGCCGTGGATCGGCTTCTTCTCGCCGGCCTTCTTCCGAGGGGTGAAGCAATCAAGTTTCCGGTGGGGATCGGCGTTTAATTTCCACGGCCCGGATCCATCGGATCTCGCTTCTGCTAGCTGACCGTCAGCCGTAGTACGGTCGTTGGAGTAGGAGATTTAGAACAGTCAAGGGTAGCGACACCGTGAACCAAAGTGTGCATTCTGAGTCATAACTAGCTTCGACTAATATCCTGAAAATAAACTAGCTCCGAGTTATCCCAAAATAAAAAAAAAACTACATTAGTTGGACTAACGTATGCCATCATTAGAGGAGCTAACTTTGATTCATTACATAACTGTTAGAAAAGAAAATAATTTCCATTGATTCCAATATAAGGTTGTCTTCTAATAGCAATATAGCATGCATATTTATTTATAGTATGGAGGTGTTGACGCTAAAATTTGGCAAATTTATTTATAAAAAGGAGGAAAGAACAGCAAAGAGCCGATAGAAGTCCTGGAGAAGGCCATTTGAGCGTTTGGGTTAAAGTTGTCAAAGATTCTGATCAAAGATGACGTAGCGCTGGTCAAGAACAACACAGACAGGGTCAAAGATGGCGCTGAATGCAGGTCGAATCGGACTGGAAGATGACGTCAACAGAAGAATCCACAAAAGTCCGATTTTCTTTTAAAGAGTCTTGTAAAGTTTAGTTGTTTTTTCTCTGTTAGGTAAAATTAGCATGTCATAATCGACTAGAAGTCTTTATATCTTATATATATAGGGGCAGTCAGGCTACTGTAAAAATAATAATAATCATCCATCAATATAACTTTTCTCGGCACTTTGCCAAAACTCTTGGAGTACTCGTAGCATTAGTTTTTGATGAATTTCTTTAGTGAACGGAGCTGCATCGACTCGATCTCTGGTTTTGTAAATCTAGTTTTATCAAATCTTCTAGGTTTTAATTGCCGGCGCATCGCTGTAGCTTCGTCCAGTTTATCTAACAATTATCGGTTTCATCTAAATTTAGTAAGGTTGCATCATTTCGATCTCTTGTTAATCTAGCCAATATCACCAATTTACCGATCTCTATCAAGTTCTTGTAAGGCTTCATCGTTCGATCTCTTACAGGTTCTTAATAGATTTCATAATTTATCCTATCTTGATCAAGTTTCTGTCGGCTCGGTTCATCGTTTTGGTGAGAGATTGAAACAAATTTTAACAGGCATCTTTTGGAAAAACTTTCGAGTCCAAAACTTTTTAAGAATCAAAGATTTCATTGCTTATCTAGGAGCCGATTAGATCTATAGATATTTGTAACAAATATTGACAAGAGTATTCATCATAATTAGATTCATCGGCTAGTTTTGTTTAATCCATCGCCTTGCTATCAGCGCTGTCTCGGTTGAGTTCGATCCGACTTATAGTGACAATTAGGTTAAATTTTATCGGCTAGATGTGTTTCTTTGTGATGAAGTTTATCCATGGTTGTATTTGTTGGTAATGCATCGGCTCCACAGCTGATGACTCATTTTAGTATTGGACTTCATGGCCGATGTGTTTCTACAACCCTTCGGAATCCTAGCCGATGTGTTATGTGTTGTTTACTGATTAAATTTATTTTCCATTATCAATTACATGTTAAATTGACTGACACGCCTCGAACCTCGATAGCAAGATCTGCACTGGAGATAATCAGAGCTACCAGATCTTAGCGTGTCTTGCTCCGCATGGATCTCCATTCGATTTTTTGCTGCAATAGGAGGTAAGATCTCTAGCATATAGTTGTTAGAAAAGAAAATAATTTCCATTGATTCCAATATAAGGTTGTCTACTAATAGCGTGCATATATTTGTTTATAGTATGGTGGTAAGACCTCCAATAATATCACGAGGCTCTAAACAAGGATTCTTAGCACGGTCGCTAGAGCAATAGCGTACGGCATTAACCAGCTTTCGGGGGCCTTTTCTCGACCTAATTTTTTTTTTGATCACCCGACCTCAAATGCAGTGCCTTGAGGATGTCTCTCGAGCTTTTTCTTTATCCGTCACCTATCAAATCATGGTTGCACTGCACGAAATATTTTGCACGTATATTAGTCACCATTCACCAAACCACCAAAGATAGATTAGCGCTAATCCTCACTTATCCATACAAGCCACCTTAGATGGTGTAAGTGTGGGCTACCCACACCCAATGTCCATCCAGCCGGACCACCACCCAATTCACGCGTCACGTTCACATTTCGCACCCCTTGGCGCCGGCGGCACACGAAGAAAAAGGTGGCTGCATCGTGGACGGACGGGCAAGTCCATTCGCCGCACCGGTGCGTCCGGACCGACGGCCGTTGCCTTTCCACCCCTGGCCCCACACGCCCCGGGCGGCCCCCGTCGGAGACGAGCTAGCCGCTTTTGTTGCCGCTCCCAACGCCCTCCGCCGCGCATACGTGTGGCGCCGTGCCCGCCTTCCCGACCCACACGCCCGAGTCATGGTCGTCGTCGCCGCCGTCGTGGCTTCCCGCTCGAGCCATAATGGCCGTATATATAACCTCTCTCTCCCCCCCCCTCTCACTCACTCCAACGCCTGCGTCTAACCAACCAACCCCTCATCCACTTCGCGCCTCCTGCCCGACGCCCGCTTTCCTTTGCTTCGCGTTGGCGCCATCCATGGCCGCGCAGGCGCGCCACCCCTCCCACGCCTTCTTCTTCCCCCACGACTTCCACGCCTTCAGGTAATAATCTCTTGCCCTGCTTTCCTCGGCTGTGCGATCGCTGTGCCAGGATCAGTCTCTGATCGTGTACGCTCCGCAGGGCTATGGAGGACGCAGCGGCGGCCGGCACGGCGTTCTTCGACGAGTACGGCTGGTGCGCGCCGGCGGCAGCGCTCGGCGACGCGACGGTGCCCAGCGACTTCCCGCGCGGCGAGCTGGCGTGCAACTACGGCTTCGGGCCGAGGAAGCGGCCGCGCGTGGCGGCGGCGGCGGGTTTCTTGGAGGATCACTGCGCGGTCCTGCCCCCAGCGGTGGCGGCGCAGGAGCTTGTGCCGGTGACAGGGGGCAACGGGCAGGGAAGGGCGGTGGGCTCCGGCACGGCGTCCACAAGCGGGAGCGTGGCCAATGGCGCCGGGGCCTCGCAGTCGCAGGGCCTCCTGTCGAGGCTGTACCACCACCAGGGCCTCGAGATCGACGCGCTCGTAACGCTCGAGGCACGTGCCGGGACTTTCGTATCGACAATTTTGACTCCGGTGATTGATCGGGGTCGAGTTCTTGATTTCGCGGGATTGTCTTCTGATCGGGATGCCTGTGATCCACATGTTCCGCAGAGCGAGAGGATGCGCGCGGGGCTGGAGGAGGTCCGGCGCAGGCACGCCCGGGCACTGCTGGCGGCCGTGGAGCGCACCGCGTCGGGGCGGCTGCGCGCGGCGGAGGCCGAGCTGGAGCGGGCGCTCCGCCGCAACGCGGAGGTCGAGGAGAAGGCCCGGCAGGCGGGAGCCGAGTGCCAGGCGTGGATGGGCGTCGCCCAGAGCCACGAGGCCGTCGCCGCCGGCCTCCGCGGCACGCTGGAGCAGCTCCTCCAGTCCCCCCGCGCGGCGGCCTCCGTGGGCGAGGCCGAGGACGCGCGGTCGTGCTGCTTCGAGGCGCCGGCCGCGGGCGCGGCGCCGTCGTGCAGGTCCTGCGGCGGCGGCGGCGCGTGCGTGCTGCTGCTCCCGTGCCGGCACCTGTGCCTCTGCCTCTCGTGCGAGGCCGGGGTGGACGCGTGCCCCGTCTGCGGCGCCGCCAAGAACGCCTCGCTTCATGTCCTGCTGTCCTGAAGCCACACATGATCGCTCGATCAGACGGCAGTGACCAGAATTGCAGTCTGGAATTGGGGAAAGAGTGGCACAAGAGCGACAGCGAATCAACTTACACCGAGAGACCGGAATTGTTGTTGCGACACCGTCTTGACTCTTGAAGATGCCTGAACCTGTGCAACAGAGTGAATGGAGTCTGCATCCAAGAGAAATGGAATCATGCCTCAGACTACCTTCAGTTCAGTTACCGGAACCGGCGAAGATGGTGTACAAGCAAGTGTGATGGGACAAGTTGGCAATGCTCGTTACGGAGAAGCGCAATTGTTTGGATCATGAATCTGGTAGCAGGGGTTGATTCTCAGGGTGCTATGTGAAGCCAGCTTTCGATGCAGACAGTCCTGAACATTGATCATCTCAGGCGTTTCGAACTTCAGAGAAGTGGTTTACAGTTTACTGGAGGCATTCTTTCAGTAGAAGTTCGACAGCAATTTCCGAGCCGTCAGAATAAATTGTTCCGGCGTCATCAGTCTTCTGAATACCAATGGATCTGGCCTCCAAATTGTATCGCAAAACTCTGCTTGCTAAAATCTGCTACGGTTAGCGAGCGAACATCGGTGTTCCGAGTAGTTCAGACGACTGCGGCGATCAAGACGTTGCACACGAACTGCAACACAGATACTTAACGGCGCAAGGGCCAAAACTGCTGCAGAAATTGAGGCCGGCAAAGAGCCAGAGACTATACAGAGTAGTAATTGTCGGAAGCGATCTGTATCTTCTACTGTACTCAAGATCCAGCGTGTACTGCTGCTTCAAGTTCTCTGCATGGCATGCGCAGATGAGGCAGCGTGATCGCATCCGGAGCCGGCACGCGACGAGACACTGCTGGAGAAAACGTTCTGATTTCTTTGGCATTGTGCTCAGAAAGGGGGGGGGGGGGGGGGGGGCTTGATTAGGGACTTCGTCTCGGAACTGTTTCCTGGCCACATGTCGCCTTTGGCAGCATGGCGATTGCGCATGGTTGAGACTCGGAGCATTGGGCACTTGTGGGCTTTACAAGCATGTTCCCTTGTGTCTTGTGAAACATGCATGAACATTCTGGTAGTGGTATGTGGTCATATGATGCTCACCCATCATTTTAAATGCAAGATCATTTGGATTTGATCAGAGCAAATTAGATGGTGTATATACCGTCCAACTAGTAGCATCGTGTGTAACATCTTCACTATTTGCAAAAGTATTTTGTCATTTTCGCTTAACCTAGATGAAGTTGAGAGCTAGTTCGTGAGAATTCCTGGAGACAGCTTGTCACTGATTATCGCTGGTGATTACTAAGGGTCTTGTTTGAAACCTTCTTTATCCACTGTAACATATTTGCCTATCTGAACTGGTTTAGATGGCTCAAACCAAATCACTAACAGTCTGACAGATGGTAGCTCATAGATAATCTGGATGGTCTAAACACATCGCTCTTTATGGATTTATATGCAAATGGTCTATTTGTACGGATTATATGGAAGTTGTCCTGTACGGATTTATATGCAAATCGTACCTCACTGAAACGGAAAAGTAGTACTACGAGTTCAGCACTAAAAGCATCACCAATTTCTGAGGTGTTTTATACGAGTTTGAGGAAAAAGTTTCTCCTTAGAATCGGAGGGGTTCCGTCACAGTTTCGCGGAGATTTCTTCAAGGCTACATTGAGCTTTATGGGAAGCGATCAGCGCTAGACTTGATAGGTGCTGGTCGATCGGATCGATCACGTGCACCAAGATCTACAAGTAAGCGCGAGGTGTGCTACGTCCTTGAAGTTTCTTGGCGTGCTCCTTGGATCCATCTCCTCCTCGTTCATCGAACGCGGCGCACCCATGACCCCGCTGCCAACAGCCCGTGCCAGTGCGCAGTGACGACTGCATGCCACCCATTGACTAGCACGGCCAAGACAACGCGCCGGGAGCCCTGCTTCCTCTCTGGTCTCCACGCCGGCCGCGTGGTCTCCGCGTGCTCCGACTCACGGCGCCAGGCGCGTCCATCTCGGACTCGGAGGTGCGGTCGCCGGCCGCGCAGCGCCAGGCTGCCAGCTCGCCCCGGCTGAATCGAATCCGCGCCGCGCCGCGCCGCGCCGGGGTCGCCACGCACGCACGCACGGACACGTCGCGCTTCAACCTTGTCAAGTCGCGCGGGACCTGCCGTCGCCGGCCACCCACCCCGCGCCCGCGGCCGGGACACCGGAGTCCGCAGTTCCGCACGGAGAAGCGCGTGGCTGACCGAGGAATCCGAGCGAAAAAGGCCGCTCTTTCCACGTCCTCCCGCGACGCGGACTCCATGTCTGCATGTACGGGACTCCATATCCATTGGTTGGCATTGTATGGAACCGAGATCACTGAAGTCCAGGAGAGAGAGCTTATCTGGTCGTGATCGAGCTGAGAGCCTGAGAGACCGGACAGAGAAAATTGTGGCGCCGCACGGTGCTGGCGAACGACGGTTGGAACGGGATTTTCTGACTATGCAGATCCGGATCCAACCGTCCAATTCGTACTTTTTGAACATGAAGCAGGGAGTTGTTCGCGGCTGGACCTGGACGGAGCCGGAGTTGCTGACTGCCTCCAGCTAGTAATTCGCTGTTAAGAAATCGACAGGAACTGTTCACACGAAGTGCGGCGTGCAACCGTCCATGGTGCAGATGCGGGTAGGGGCGAAAGTGGTCGGAAACAGTCGGGAAAATCCTCTAAACATTTTTGTTACCATATTTTTTTACTCGAAAATGGTAATGGGAACGGGAATGACGGTCGGAAAAATTGGGATGGCGAAAACAAAACAATCCAATCAGAAATATGTCGATAACGGTTGGGAATGCATAGTTCAAATTGGGAAGATTAATTCACGGATCCATAGAGAATAAAAGTAATCATATGTGGCATTTGCTTTGGTACAACGGGTCCCTTTTACAGTCTCTGTTTTTTTTCATATTTTCTGGCAATTAAAAAGGCAGTTTTTGGGTCCCTTTTACAGTCTCTGTTTTCTTCATATTTTCTGGCAATTAAAAAGATAATACTCTATATTGTACTAATCTATGAGTATATGCTTAAGTGAAATGTCATGTCATGTGAACTAACTCTGCCTTAGCCAGAGTACGATTTGACCTCTAGATTTGAAATCACTGCTTATATACCCGGTATTGACCATAATTTACAAGAACATTCTTTAGTACTAGTAAGATGAAAGGAACAAACTCTTCCATGAAAACAAAAAAAGGGATATTGTAATATTTAAGTTTAGATACGCTACAAAACAGCTTTGTTATGCAGTTAATATTTAACAACTTTCATGTATTTCCAACACCATAAAAGACTAAACACAAAGCCAACTCTCCAATAAGAACACCCGTTGTTAAAACAACATTTCGACCCATTATAAGAAAAGACTACTCGCTCCAGTAGGCCCTAGAACTATACAATAAGCATTAGAATCAGTCACTCAGGGTAGGGTGTTTACTGCTTGGTAGGCTGAGCATCTCCAACAATGCCCAGTATATGCTCCCAAAACCCGATTTTGCAAACTAACATGGAAAACCCGGCTCCAACAGCAGCCTAATCCAGTTCCCAGTTTCCCCGCACGCCCAAAAACGACGGTCTCTCGAGCCAGATTTCCGCCACCGATGGCGCACTCCCAATCGCAAAAATTAACGGAGGAAGTATACTCCTGCCTCGAGGCCACACCCACGCGCGCCAATTTTTGTTGCACGGCGCTCCTGCCGAAGACAGACATGCCGCCGGCCGGCCGCAGAAGCTGTCCCTGCCTTCGTCCATGCCAGGCCCAACAACGGCTTCGTCTCCCTTGCCACAGCTCATTTCACCTGATGTTCATGCGACCAGTTCACCTGCACTTTCTCCCGTTTATTTGTACGGTCCTACCTTGTGTCTGCTTAATCAGTTCATCTATGGACCTATATATGGTGCATGCTCTTTTTCAGAGATAGAGAGGAATTTCTGATCATACGATATTTGCCGTTCTTGATGGAATTGTTATGGAATCTCAAATCAGCAATGTACTGTCAAGTATCAACTTTGTTTTACATGAAGCGTAGCAATTTCTCCCGTTCTTGCTGGTGCCGCACGGTTGCATGCATGATCTGCTACGGCCAGCCTTCAGGCAGCATGCCAAGCCCCTCTCCGGCAGAGCGTTCGCCAAACTCGCTCATCTATCCTGGGCGGATCACGACTGGCGCACTACACTATCAACTGCGATGAGTTGCAGGCCACCGGCGATCAGGCTGCTAGCGTCGGTATGTGCCAAACGCAGCAGCTTGTCCAGCGGTAGCCGCTATTTTGAAGAAAGAGATGTTTTCTATGCCTAAATTGTTTTAAGGAGTGCCCAATCTGAAGTTATTGGAAGTAAATATATTGGGCACTCTTACATTCAGACATCAGAACTGATACCATATTCATGCTGAATAGAAGCCATGCACCATAAAACGTATCACCAAAAGGCAAATGTTTACAAAATGAAGTGAATAATGAACTGATGAAGAGCGCCAATGTGTAGCTGTATAAAGAATAAAACAACGAACAAATAGGCAAAGGTATACAATCAACCTGTTTGTCGGTACAGGGTGTATCTTCTCCTTCAAAAGTAGAGGGTGTATCTATATTCACAAGGCTCAGGTCAGCATTGTAACTGTATCCGCTGCTGTATGCCTGTATGATGCTGTCCCAAGGAGCAGGCGTCACGGATTGTTCACTCAGAGCTATAGGGGATAAATCCACATAAGGGTTATCCCCAGGATGCCACCAGCCAATAATGGTGTACTAGTAAAGTATATGGACCCACCAGTATGGAGCAAAATCCCTCGTGGTTATCAAAACAATAACCAGTGCTTCTTTCTAGGCTTGTACTTGCTAGGTATATCTGCACAGTGGTCAGTAATTTCTTTTCTTAAAAGATGGACATATTTAGCAAGATGCAACCACATTAATGTATCTCTAGACTTGATACAAGCAAGTTACAATAAGTATATTGTGCTTCTTACCTCGAGCATCATACAGTGAGTTGTAGTGAACTTCTGACCAGAAACTTAGCCATATCTCTGAAAAACATAAGGATTTTGGAGGTCAGTAATCATAACTAGCTAATTTTTATTCAATCGATTTTGTATCTACCTATCTTTTGCGTAACTGTGCAGTAAAGGTATATGTGTGAGGTCTTCCAACAGATCCAAATATAAACTAATAATGATGGTGAAACAGCACATTGTCAAATAGACATAATTGAAAATCACTAGTTCTCCCAAGTGAGGTCCTCTATGGCTCTATGCCAACATGCAGTGGTGTCTGATAAGCTAGTAGTCACTAATAAGTAGCAATCCAAAAGAACCTTACCTCTCTGTGGTGTTTGATATTGTGGAACAATTTCAACAAAACATGTATCTCTGAATGATGTTAGAAGACAGATCTTCGCAGCAAACTGCAAAAAACAGAAGGAAAACATTAGACTCTTTGCTCTCCAGGGAAACACATTTGTACTACAGTAAATATGCGCAAAGGCTTCCCTTACAGATTATAAACCCAAGAGCATGTTTTTGCCTCATAAGTATTGTTCTTTTAGCGAAGCACAAAGAAAATATGAAATGACGTATGATGAATCCAAATACATTACAACAAAACCTACGTCAAAGTAAGGTGCATTTTGATTTAAAAAGGTCAAACTTCGCAAGTTTTGACAAACATATAGTCAAATTAAATGCACATTAGTGCACAAAAGTTTCATCAATAGATTTTTATTCAAACTGCTTTTAAAGATTTAATTTTATCAGAATATGCCTTATATTGATGGATGATGAGAGTACAAATTATAAGAGTTAAGTCTTTTATTCCTAGTCATGCCATAGACAACATAGGTTATCCATTGTTTTGTATTTCAGTAAGATACAAAAATAATAGTGGTTATTTGCATAGTAGTGTAATGGTTAGAAATCTTGCAGTACCACAGTAAGTTGTGTGAAGAAGCTAAGCAAATGATGGTAGAATTATAGCAGGGTAAAAGAATATTAACCTTGTCAGCAGCTGCTTGAAGTGTGACATGGTCACCCCATTCACCAGATCTGGAAAAGATGGTAGTCAATGACACCATAGTTACAAAAACAAGTTCACGAACTTTCACTATTTGAGCAGCAAACCTAATAGTAGGAAAATACATACTTCTTCATTTTCTTGCAATAATGTTTATATTTCATTGGAACATAACCTTCATACAAGGAGTTACATTCCTTGAGCTGCACAAGGAGAAAAACAGCAAATGTAATGTAAGCACGTGGGTTTCGCAGAAAAGGAGATCAATAATGAGAAAAAAATCTTAATATTCTCACATGACAATAGACATACTAATACAGTTAAGCAAAGAGCAATGAAATAACAAAAGGGGAAAAGCATGTGTTGCAGCATACAAGAACTTGCAGTTGAGCCATATGAGCTTGTTAACATAGATTTGAAAAGTGGTACTTCCAATATGGCCAGGAGACTGGCATACCTGCTTTACAATCTCCTTTCGAACATGCCTGTGATAATCAGGTGAACGGTATAGCTGGTCTGAGAGTGCACGAAACTGCATAAACAAAAAAAGAACACATGGACATATATTAAGAGTGTAGCAGGATTATCTACTTTCATCAAATAAATAGAATGGGCACAAGAAGTTGGTATACCTGACAATTTCCATCACCAGCTACTCGCACTTCAAACAAGCCATATGCATTTAGCCTACAAAAGACTCTTACATTGTGAACACATGTTTATATTCTGTGTATAACTGAAACACAGACAGTATATAGATAGAATTTCCTTACCTATAATGTGCACAAAGTAAAAATATGGCTAAATATTGTACAAAAATGCAGAATACTCTGTGAACAAAATAATTCAGAGAGAAAAACATGCAATTTATATGTTTTAAGAGTTGAAGATGCATGACAGGAAACCTATCCTTTGTTGAATCCCGCACAGTTTGCATGTCGATTCACAGTTTTCTTCAATTTCTTCCCAAAATCCCAGGTACAATCCCAAATCTCAAAACTCAATAGAAGCCTTGTACTTTGAGTCTTTAACTCAACAGCTACACATTTGTATGAAAAGGACCAGTTTTACTCTCTCTAGGACAGGGATCTCCAAATGTTTACCAAAAATTGATAGGATGACGGAATTTACTAATGTCAGCCGTGCAGAATGTTAATGCTTGCAAAGCGAACGGGCCTCTAGCTGGATTGGTTAGGTGGCTCTAGTAGCACTCCTCAAGTCCTGGGTTCGACTCGCCGTGGGAGCGAATTTCAGGCTGGGGTTAAAAAAATCCTCTCGTCTGTCCCACACCAAAGCACAGGTCTAAGGCCCAGCCTAGGTCGTTGGTCGTCTCACACGGGCTACGGTGCCGCTGTGTAAGGGTGGGGCAGGGGTTCGGGGGGTTTCTCGACCTGCGTGAGAAGGTCTTCTTCTTAGCAAAATGTCTGGGGCTTGTCTTACCCCCCGTAGGTCGAGTTTTTTTTTAATGCTTGCAAAATAAGGCAAAATGTTAAAACACCATTGTGAAAAATGAGGGCATACTTTATTATAAATAAATGTGAATGCTTGGGAAGATTAAATGCAACAAAAGTTCATAAAAAAGTTACCTATCAAGAAGGCGATAGTGGTCCATAGTGGCATCACTATATGTCGGGAAGTATGTGTTAATCCGGGGAACATGCTATACGCATACATATAAAAATGAGTATCAGGTAAGAAGCCAGTTATGTTAGCTTCATTTAATCAGATGATCTGTACCAGAAAGGAAGAGATTACGCCTATAAAACAAACACCGATAGTACTGTCCAGGAAAGAAAGAAGCAAAGGAATACAAATGGCATAAAAGTCATGAGACATCTTACAGGAATCGATGTTAAATTTGTAAGACGCTTGGCCATAGCACCATCTAACTTGGCATATTCTTCGGAGAGAACCATTGCAATCATCCTATCATCATCCGTCTCACTCCTCTGGCTGCTCATAGAGGTTGAGCTAGATGAGGCACCTTCCCTTGGAAACATGTGTGTCATCTCCAACCTAGAGGATGTCAGGATAGAAAATATATTACAAAATGATGATGCGTTAAATGTGCTGGAAAAGATCCTGAAGAGCACAAGAAATTGAATATCTAATAGGGGGGGGGGGGGGATCAGATATGCAATTTGCATGTACAACTACGAAGTCAAAGAAGGAAACAGAACCTAGAAAGCGTATGGTGAAAATTTATATATTTAAAGGAGATGCACGAAAAAAAGGAAAAGGAAGAAAAAATGAGAGAGGCTTATCCAAATAAAGTTTACTATAAAATGTGTACATGCTGAAATTGTGTTCTTCTTGTTGAAAGAGAACAATGATTTGCATATAAACTTGCAGGAATCCGCATGTATCCACAGCACTATCAGGTTTGAGATGCCTATGATGGCATCCCAAAAGCCCAATCTGCATCCATTCCCTAAGTACTTCAGGATGAATTTAACACATATGGTGGAATTAGTTATCCATATGGACTTACAGTGACGTTCCATGTAATACTTAATTCTGCATGTGTGGGCTGACAATGCCTTCCCAGAGGTATAACTATATATGCACACTATAGGCACTGATATTGCACTTGATGCACAAGGAGCCATGATGAATTCATGGATAGTAAAACTTGCCTTAAAATGATTATCTCTCGTCAAGTCTAAGTGTGTTAAGTTTTCCTGCTAGCTTCTTAAAGGTTATGAAAAGACTAGATCAGTAGATCTCTGCCCGAAAAGGACATGAGGACTAGTACCCATCCCGAAGCGTGGAATTACATTCTGTGGCTACAAGACGAGCACCAATTGTCCACGATAAGGTTAACTAGAAGTCGAGCAGGCGTCAGGAACCTATCCTGAATGGTATCCAGTATGCGCCCACTTTTTTCACGGAACCCTGCCTACCTGTACCCTGGGGCAAGATCCCAACGGATTTCGCTTTCAAGTATTGACTAACCATCTATCTCCCCCTCTCCAATCATGCACAAAAAAGTTCCATCTACTTCATACAGCTCGCCTTTCATTACCCTAGCTTCCCACGGAAATAGCAAACGAGTTCCGGAACAACCCAGTTAGCTGAATACTCTAGGCGGACACGAGAAACTCCTTGATCGGGCGCTAGCGGCAAGGAGCTGGCAAAAGATAACTACCGTACGTGTCAAGCCAAGCCCGCAGAGGGGATTCGCACGTGCCGCGGAGCTCCCTCCGTGAACCAATTTCGATCGGTTCAACTTGGTCCACCACCAGGAGAAGATTCCCCAACAACCCAGATTGGGTTCAACTGCAATCGGCCTCGTGCGCCCGCCGATCAGAACCCGGAACCCCACGCCGCCGTCACACAGAAAAACGCCCGAAATCCCCCCCGAGGAGAGTAAACAACGATCCCCCAAATCGAGAAGCGAGGAGCCATACCAGCACCTGCGGCGGCAGACAGCAAACAAGGGGACGCCGGCGAGCTCGCGGCAGTCCGGTCCCGAATCGCGCGCGGCAGCGGTGGAGTGGAGTGAAGGGGAAGGTCCCCGCTCGCCGCGGATTGGCCCGGGGCTGGAGTCCTCGGCGGGGTGTGGTGGCGGAGCGGGGACGAGACGACGACGCGCTCTCCTCTCGGTTTGGGGGAAGAGGAAGTGCGGGCGCCGCGGCTGGCTTTGATTGCTTCCGTTCGATCGGTCGGTTGGGTTGCGGCTGTTTTCTTGCGCTGGGCTGGGCATGGGGCTGCCTGCCGCGGTTTCTTCCGCGTACGGCCTTGCCTACTGCCCAACAACCACCGGACCCGATCGCCGATTCGTTTCCTCGGGCCGCCCCGCCGCCGTCTCCCGGGGCCGAACTTCTGGTTTGACCGCCTGGCAGGTGGGACATAAGCCCCCGGGAAGTCGCATCATCGGCAGCCGGTTGCAAAAGTAAATCCAGAGCAGCGGGTGGCTTCGGCTGACTACCGTGGTTGTTTAGAGTTTAGACGCAGCGCCGCAGCGGTGTTCCAGGAGTTGGCCTATTTTTTTTCGAATGTTGATATGAAATGGGTAATTTTAATATAATGAGCGGTACTTGGTCTCGATCACGTGAATCATTCAAAAAGTATTTTCGTAATATGAAATATTCCACTATATTCATAGTGTTACGAGCTAGACCAACGTATGTATTAAAAGATAGGGTGCATATCCACCCTAAAAAGTTTGCAAATTTCTCTTGACAAAAACGCATGGTAAAATTAAACCCACCATATTTTGTGGCACATCAATCGTCATCCTGCTAGCACATTATCCAGGGGACACCAACCTTTACTTGTTGGCCATGTGGGCGCACTAGCGGATGAATTGTGATGCTGGCTAGTTGTTGTTCAGCTTGCCATGATGTTTTTTACTTGTTCTCAATCAGGACAGACAGAATTAATATTGGAAGATATTATAATATGAAAAATATACTGAGAATTAACAACAGATGATAGGTTCTCTGAATCCCACCCTCTATGCTTCAAGGACTACATTTTAAACTGATGTCAATAATAAATTCATGATATATTCAAAACGCCAGTTGCATTCTAATTCATTCTCTAGCTCCCCGCGTGATAGGGCCACGATTAGGATTGAACAGGTTTAGCAGATTGCATGCCGACTGACATATAAATGATTGGACGTCGAGCCCACAACTCTTTCAGCCCGTCTTCTCTCAGTAAATTACAACTATGTATTTAGAACCATATTAATTCTTTTAATATAATAGTCTCTTGTGTTGTAATTTAGTGCGATTTGATTTTAGATTATACGTGGTCTCTTCAGGTATAAATCTTGCTGGTCACGCCTGATTGCCCTCTACGTAGAGGACTCATCTGTTATGCTCCTTGAATGCAAGGAAAACAAAGTAGCTAGACTTGGTTGCCCATGACCATGCAATCCACCACACTCTCCTACGGTGGCCCATACATACTTTGGCCTGTTTACTTCAGCTTCTTCTGAGCCTGTGCAGCTGTGGCTGTGGCTGTACCTGGCTACTTGTGCTGTTTTGGCAGGCTGGAATTTTTGTAGCGGCAGCTGCAACACTATCGAACAGGTCCGGACTCCACAAAACTTGTGATCCGCCACGGCCACGCTCCTCTCCTGAGGCACGGAAACATACACCTAACTATGCAAGCAAGCAAGCAAAACACAAGGGTGGAGAAGAACACGACCTTGTCACGTACTTGAGCCTAGCTAGCTTTTTGTCCATGGCGGCTACCCCTACTACGCACTACGCAGCATCATCTAACGACGAAGAAGATACATCGATGCATGTCGTCCCACCAGCCAGGGATGAGGGAGGGAGATATTTGCTCGGCAAAGCACGCGGCAGAGATAAAAGAAGAAGCGTTACCCAATACTCGCACCGAAGCCGCGCCGGAGTCCGGTGGGCGGGTAACCCACAACACCGCACCCCAACCCGCTCGCCCTACAAATAGGCCGACACCGCAGTGGCCCCGTCTCCCCCGACCCCCGGTCTCTCGCTCCACGCTCTAATCTTCGCCTCGCCGCCTCCGTCGTCGCTCCAAAACCCTCGCTTCGTGCCTCCGTCCATCCGGCCCCGGCGTGAGGAGTGTCGTCACGGCAGGTTCTGCAACAAGGTTCCTCTCGCGTCAAGGTACGTACGTAAGCTTCGTCCCGGCTGTTTTCCGCGTCATTGTAGTTCTTGGGGGGTGTTGGACTGTTGGACCGGTAGGTTTATTTGGGCGTGGAATTCTCACGTCTTTCATTGTTTCCAAAAAGAAAAAAAGCTACTTCATAAGTCATTTTGGCAAATCTAGATCATAGATTTTACTATATGCCTAGATATATAATTATATCTGGATACGTAGCAAAATCTATATATCTAGATTTATTAAAACGACCTACGATTTGGAATGGAGGAAGTACGAGAGAAAAAGAAGTGGTAAAAAGAGCGATAAAATCTAGCGCAGTTTAGAGGTGTAAATCTCCGGATGCCGTTGTTCAGATCAGATTGAACATGGCACTTAAACATGGCGGCGAGCGGGCGAGCTAGCAACTAGTTTTCTGTATCTATGCACCCGTCAAGTACTCGCCGTCGTAGAGAGTTCTTAACTTACTTTTTTTTTAGATTGAGTTCTGTAACTTACTGATCGGTTTGAGTGAGATCACGTTGGTACTTAGCATGCGTGTTTTTCTTCTTGTTGAGAAAATAAACAGATTGCCTGTACAACGAGGGCAAGCTCGGTCTGCAAGCTATTAATCGGTTAGTTGCAGGGAACTGTTTCTTCAGCCATGGCAGCGTCGGGCTGGATTATGGGGAAGGTCAAGGCCGTGCCTTCCGGCGACACCCTGGTAATCATGGGGAGCGCAAAGGCGGAGATGCTCCCACCAGAGAAGTCGATCACCTTGTCGTCGATCATCGCTCCAAGGCTGGTAAGATCGCGTGTACATCTACCCAATATCCAGCAGATCTTGTTCCTGTTTCCCTTTTATTGATTTGAGAGTTCATTCCTCTTTGTACGCAGGCATCGCGTCATGGAACGGATGAGCCGTTCGCCTGGGATAGTAGGGAATTCCTGAGGAAGCTTTGCATTGGACAGGTCTCCGTCTGGTTTCTGTATACTCATATATACTCTCATCCCATCAGTTCTCCCTTTTCAGAGTAGCATCAAGCATATTTGACAACTAACATGAGCTAATTGTATGAAGCAGGATGTTAAGTTCAAAGTGGACTACATAATTGCTGCTTCAGGCCGTGAATTTGGTAGGGTTTATCTTGCTGGAGATCAGAACATTGCGGGCCTGGTTGTCGCCCAGGGGTTCGCCAAGGTGAGATGATCTTTTACTCTGGTGCTTTGGTGAGCTTGCCTACCATATTATGTTATATGTATCATATATATTAATCCTAAATGTTATTTGGTTGACCAGGTAAAAGAGCAACGTCAGAAGGGTGAGACAAGTCCATATGTCACAGAGTTGCTAAGATTGGAGGAGATTGCTAGAAACCAAGGTTCAGGTTGTTGGACTAAGGTTAGTATTCATCTCCAAGGTTTCCAAAACTCAAAGTTGTGTGTATTATTAGCAGAAACTTGTTGGTTGTGATCATAATGTATCTCTTGTTCGTTATGTATCTAGGAACCTGGGGCTGCGGAGGCTTCAGTAAGAATTCTTTCATCATCAACCATTGGAGAAGCCAACCCTTCTGGTACAAAGGGTTTTGTTGCTGAGATGAAAGGGAAGGCTTTGGAGGCCATTGTTGAGCAAGTGCGTGATGGTAGCACTATTCGTGTCTACTTGATTCCTAGCTTTAGTTTTGTTCAGGTTTACGTTGCCGGTGTTCAGGTAATAATATATGCCCCTTCTCTGTTGTCTTTTAACTCTTTCCTTTTCCTTGTTTGTATGACAAATATTGATTAGACTCAAATCATAGGCTCCATCCATGGGAAGACGACTCCCAAGTGCGGTTGCTCCAAAAGAAGTAGCTAACAATATTGATGTGAATGGGAAAGCATCTCGAGAAGCTCAAGCACCACCAATATTGGGGACGTTACAGAAGCCCGTAGCATCTGCAGTTACTTATTCCGAAATTCCACCAGATAGGTTTGGTAAGGAGGCAAAGCACTTCACTGAGACAAAAGTTCTCAATAGAGAAGTAAGTTTCATATGTTTACATTGAGTTATTACATCTGATATGATTTACAATGTGTTTAGTAATATTTTTTAATAATAATTTCTATTGCAATTTTTGTAGGTGCGGATTATACTGGAGGGAACAGACAGTTTTAATAACATGTTTGCATCAGTGTATTATTCTGATGGAAATACTGCCAAGGACTTAGCGCTTGAGCTTGTAGAAAATGTACGGATAACATGTCCTTTCATCAATTAGATATTACCTACAGAAGTTATTTATGAGCTTTTACTCACCGGCTCTTCTTGACAACTTTCATATAGGGATTTGCAAAGTATATGGAATGGAGCGCGAACATGCTTGGAGCTGAAACCAAAAGAAAGCTTAAGAATGCTGAACTTCAGGCTAAGAAGGAACAGCTAAGGATATGGACGGGATATCAGCTACCTGTTACAAATACAACACCGATACACAACCAGAAATTCACGGGAAAAGTTAGTTCTTTTCGCCATGTTTTCATAAAAACAAGTATTATTATATTCACTTCCTTTTTGATTTTTTAATGAAAGGTAGCATTAATATATTTGCATCAGAAGTGGAAACATTGGATGTGCAAGGTTTAATTTATGCACTTAGAAACAAGAATACCATCCAACAGTGTACAACATATTTTGATACAATATACTCAAAAAAATTGAAGTTTTGACAAACAATAGGTCAAACTTATGTATGCTTTTAGTGTGAAAATTTCATTAATAGATCTGTATTGTAAATATTTTCAGGTTTTTTGTAACAGTTGACTATAAGTTAGAGAAATTAAATGTCAAAATCTACTCATAAAGACTTTCCTTTTATGTAAATACACATGAAGAGGGTAAAGGAATTTTTTATAGTTCAATATCTCTGAAACATTCCATTATGTGTAAAGAAGCAAATTCCAATTATTTGCCTTCTACAGTTACATATTATCACTGTCTAGGTGACTGGATGATGCTTGGGCAAACCATTTTAGGCACTAAGATTTGTATGTTGGTATGTCGATTAGTGCTGTGTAATCTGACGAATTGAGCACTGAACAACTAGCAGTGTGAGTCGTGTCATTTATGTTATGTTGTGTGTGGAAATTAAATTGATCCCACCATGCGTGTGTGGAACTGTGGTGTACATACTTGGTCTTGGATCATCGATTGCTTGGAAGTTGGGCAACGGGGGTAGCAAACTGTAGACTTGGTCATGTGCATTAATTTGTAAGGGTATGGATGGGGTTTAATGTGTGACCAAAACACAATGAGTTTATTTTTAAATTTTGCAATGATGTTTTTTATGGCATTTTAACTTCCGGTGGTACAAACATGAATACAGACTTATTACTATTATCAACAATTGTGGTTAACATATTATATAATCTTTTTGGTAAGATCCATGTGAGCTGTTATGTCTGTTTAGTTGGCCATGCAGTACAACAGTGCATATCATCTATACTAATATGGTTTCATTTGTTATCATTTCAGGTCATAGAGGTAGTGAATGGGTACTGTATAATTGTTGCTGATGATATTTTACCTGCTGGAAGTCCTTTGGCAGAGCGGCGTGTAAATCTTTCTAGCATCAGACCTTCTAAATCAGTTGATTCTTTGGGAGAAAGCAAAACGATTGAACATTTTGCACGTGCAGCCAAGGAATTTTTGCGCACACGGCTAATTGGCAAACAGGTATCTTTAGTGAATTATTATACTAAATCATTGTTCATAAACATATAAATTCTCTTTAAAATTGATCTTAGCATTGGATTTTTTTATAATGTTCAGGTTCATGTCTCAATGGAGTATTCCAGGAGAATCAACATTTCAAATGGACAAGTTGCTGCAGACAAAACCAACTTAGTTGACACCAGAACTTTGGATTATGGATCTGTTTTTCTACCCTCCCAGGTTGGTAGCTCTGGCAACCTACTTGGAGCCAATGTCGCCGAGCTCTTGCTTTCACGAGGATTTGCTGATATCACAAGACATCGGGACTATGAGGAGAGGTCACACCACTATGATGCACTCTTGGAAGCCTATTCGCGTGCTGAAAAAGTGAAGAAAGGATATCATGCCAAAAAGAATTATCCCGTGACTCATATGAATGATTTGACAACGGTTAGGATTTCCTCTCACTCAAGAATCATTTTCTTTAATCATTGGTTTTTCCCTCTATTTTAGTTGTTTATTTCAAGTTATCATATTCTTAGGTTCCTGCAAAGAAGGCGAGAGATTTTTTCCACTTGTTACAGCGAAATAGAAGGCACTCCGCTGTTGTTGAGTACATTTTCAGTGGGCATCGCTTCAAACTAACAATACCTAATGAGACAAGCACCATTGCCTTTTCATTCTCGTGTGTTCGGTGCCCTGGTAAAAATGAGCCCTACTCAGATGATGCCATTGCTCTAATGAGGAGAACAATACTCCAACGTGATGTCGAGGTATGCCATTCCTACCCATTTTTCAGTTTTTTAGCTCTTTACATTTTTCTAAAGGATGTTAAATGCCTATGTAGATTGAGATTGAAGCCGTGGATAGGACTGGGACATTCTTAGGTTCCTTATGGGAGTCCAAGAACAATATGGCTTCTGTTCTTCTTGAAGCCGGCCTAGCCAAGCTTAGTTCTTTTGGAATTGACAGAATCTCAGATGCTCAAACTCTCATAAGGGCAGAAAAGTATGCACAACAAAAGAAATTGAAGGTGATGTAATTTTCTTTTTTATAGTACAAAATATTGGAAAAAGTTAAGTAGTTATAACAGTTATGTTTTCTAGGTCTGGGAGAATTACAATGAAGCAGAAGGGATTCCCCAAAGATCGTTGACCGGACAAAATGGAAAACAAACTTTCAAGGTTTGTTTACTCTAGAAAATTTTTGTTGTGGAACTCGGAGACATATGCAGTACAAAATGTTCTAATTAATCTGCATCACTTTTAAGGTTATTGTAACTGAAGTCATTGGTGGTGGAAAGTTCTATGCCCAGATAGTTGGCGATCGTCGCTTGGATAACATTCGACAAGAGCTGGCTTCTATGAAATTTAATGATGCATCAGAAACTTTGAATGCTAAAGGTTCCTCAGATACTTTATCAGATACCTTGGAAGTTCAAGATCAACCAATGCATACTCCATCAGATACTTCAGAAGTTGGAGTTGAGCCAAAGAATCATGTGGTTCCTCTTTGTTCTACGTGGTCTAGTTTGTTTAAAGATAAAGTAGATACTTTGAAAGATGAAATTCTAGTGGGTACTTCGGAAGCTGAAGATTTGTCAGCTAATGTTCCATCTGATGTTGTTCCATTTAATCCAACCAAGGGAGATGTGGTGCTAGCCCAATTCACTCTCGATAATTCTTGGAACAGAGCCATGGTAATGAATGAAGCCAATTTTTTACATATATAGAAAAAAATAATTCTCTGTCGCATCCTTTTGTTTTATATATAGCAAAAAACACTAAATTTATGTTGCTTTTATTTCCTCTGATGTTCATACTCATCTTTTGTTGTTCTGCAGATTTTGAGTGAACATCAAGGACCCACGGAGAGGGAGTTTGAAGTATTTTACATTGACTACGGAAACCAAGAAATAGTTACTTACAGTTGCTTGAGACCTGCACCTGCAAATCAATCTACCTCCTTGATTCCTCCACTAGCCAAGTTATTCCGTCTCGCGTTCATCACGGTTCCTAACCTGACGGATGACCTTGGTGAGCAAGCTGCAAGGTACCTAAGCATGGTCTTGCTTGATAACGAGAAGGAGTTCAAAGCAACAGTTGAAGAGCGTGGCAGTGTGGGAGCTAGGCAAGAAGGACAAGGGACCGGAGAAGTGCTTATCGTGACTTTGCTCGATGAGGATGCAGAAAGCAGCGTCAATGCTGCAATGCTGGAGGTATCACATTCTCCTATCTCATAATTTAGTTCTCTCTCCATGTATTATGCATTTACATCAACACTAATATGGTGTAGTGGCCTATGCAGTTCCTGATCATCAAAACTGACTGTTACTTGTTTGCTTGTCTACAGAATGGCTTGGCTCAGATGGAGAGAAAGAGGTCGAACTCGTGGGACAGGAGGGGTGCCGTGAAAAATTTGGAACAGTTTCAGGAGCATGCGAAGAAGGAGCGTCGCGGCATTTGGCGTCTTCGGGGCACGGATGTGCCGGGTAAATCTGCAGAAGACGGTGAGCAATGCGACACCATTGATGAGGACGCCAGCTCGAGCTCAGCCTCCTAGCAGGGGCTTTGACCTGATCGGTCTCATCGCTTCCAAGACCAACAAAACCTCCAAATAAAACCCAGTAGAGATAGATCATGTCGTGGGCGGTCATTCTTGTAATGTAAGACTACAATAGGATGTTTATTTGAGAATTTATTTAATCCATTGAAAGGTCTCCGGCGCCGGTTAGTAATGAATTATGATGGAATTGATATGCGACGTAATCGGAGTTGAGGAAGGGAAACACTGACAAGGAATTCTGTTGATTAGTCCTTCTGATAATCTGATCTGAATGCATCCACAATTAGTTGTCTGTGGATGGCATATTCTGGTGAAAATTTTAGGTTCTCAGGACTCCAAACCTGAAGAGAAATTTGATCAGAATTTAAGCAGATATAGTTACTTTTTGTTTGCTATATGCAGAATCGTAAAAGCTCAAACGTTATTAGTTCTGAGAGTATTATAAAATGAGCACGTCACCAGTGGGGGAGAAAAGTGATGGCCTTGGGTGACTTGCAATTGAAGCAGTGCCAAAGGTAACACGTACGTCGTACTTTTTGTTTAATGAGGGGTCGTCAAAAGTGGAGAGCCCATCGTATTAGATGTGGTTAGTGCTGATCACCTCACTAAATTGGATTATGCACCCTAACGTTGCTGCATTACCTTTAACGGATTTTCACATAGTGCGAGATCAGAAAAATTCAAGTGTTTTATAGCTTGGAAACACATTAACTTTTTCTTTTTCCTTGTTACAGTTAGTTTACATTAAAATAAAATTACATATTTACACACTGAGTTACCCTCACTTTGGGGTATAAACTTTTAGAAACTTATGGCACATAAGTTTTTTTTAGTAAAGTTAGATATAATCTTAGCCATCGGTTTGCACGGTTCTCATCCGACCCTCGTACTGTGAAAATTGCATTTTTTTTACTCACTAAACTATTTAAGTGTGATCCAAATCAGCACGCCACATTCTATAAACTGACATGAAAAGATGATTGTGAAGCGATATGAAACCTAACATGTGGAATCCACATGCTAGTCCTTTTTGATCCTCTATCTCGCACTCTCTCTCTCTCCGCTACCACCTTCTTCCTTACGCTACACAAGCCTTGGATTGCGTCCTCCCTCCCTCCAACGGGACATCTTGCGCCAACTCATTTGCGGCTACCACCACCGAATGCAGTATTCCTGCTAATAAGTTCTATTCGGCAATACCTTCATTCTAAGAAATCCTACCTCAAAAGCATTTAGATGGATCAAACTATAATTTAGCCTAAATATAAATATTTAAACTACTTTGATTTAGTTTAGAAACTACTTATCTAAAATCTCGAAGATCGGAGCTGGAGTATTCCCACCTATATCCATTTACGCCCGCCATTGCTTCATATGTCGTTGCACAGTGGTGATGCTATGTTTACCTACCTGCAATTGCTATAAAGTGGTTATTTTATAAAAGAAAACAAGCAATGCAATTTTAGTAGAAATTTTATAGATATTGCATATTTGCTATTCCACTAAGGTGATAGATCGCCGTGGTATTATTCGATCTATCTTCGCACCTCCTGTTGCATCCACTAATATGCTTTCCCATCCCACTCTTTAGTTGATTTGCACAGCATTTAATATCAAATTTGCATATAGAAAAGTAAATTTGTAGATATATGTGGAATCTCTCTCATTGGAAGTTGACCGGGTGACCAGATCCCACCGCTCTGCACTTTGTGCGTGTGCGTGGGGGTGGCTGACACAGCGCGCCGACGTGGCGTCCTACACGACCAAGGCGTCACGAGCCGGACGTGGCAGCTTACCATTGGCTGCCACCACGTCCCGCACCCTCCCATTGGCCGGAACAAGTCACGCGACGGCCTTTTCCTCGCAACTGCCGGCCCCGCCCGCCGGATCGGCCGATCCCCACCGTACCGTCTCCCCGTCGCCCAATCCCAGCCGTCCGGCAACTCCGCGGCGCCCACTTCTTATACCCCCCTTCCCTCTTCTCCCCCTCGCGGACGCCTTCGCTCTGGTTGGAAGGTTTCGAGAAACTCCCCGGCTCGAGGAGATCAGGAGCGAGAGGATGATGGGAGGGCGCGCGCTGCTGCTGCTGCTCGTCTCGGCGCTGCTCGTTCAGATCCGCGCCTCCGACCCGGTAATATCAGCGAGCCCATAGCGATTCATCGCTGTTCATTTTTCCCCCGGGAATTCTGGGGGCGAGATTTGTAGTGGTTCGTGCGGGTTCTGATGGTGCTGCTTGCAGCTGCTGTACGAGTCGTTCGACGAGGACTTCGAGGGGAGGTGGGTCGTCTCCAAGAAGGACGAGTACCAAGGTATGCGCGCGCATCGACCTCTCTCCCCTCGCGTGTGAGCTTGTTGTGGCTGGCTCGATCTGTGCCAGATCCGGGGGTTTAGTAGGCGTTTTGTGGTGGCTTCTTGTGAGATCTTAGTTGTTGGTGTCGTGAATTAGGAACGACATGTAAATTGCGCAATTGCTCGTGAGATCCACGGGTGTGTGTATGGTGGTTTGGTTTGAATGCTAGTGTCAGTCAAGTATGAGCTTTTAGTCAGATCAGATGTGCCTTGCTGGCAGCAATCCACCATAGAATCCTAGATGCAGAGTTTCCACGTGATCTGTCGAAGTACTGTGTAATCGAGGCAACTTTTGACCTTCATTATTTTCTGGATACACTGAGCTGATAACCTAACACAGCGTGTTTTGGCTGTTATGAAGCTACAGGATCATTCAAGTGACTGGTTAATGTGTGCGCCCATTGTTGTGATGATAATGTGGTGTGCTTAATCGAACTGTTTCTTTGACACTTCTAAAATGTGTTATTGTTGCCACGATAATTGCAAATGTAGAATTTGTGTGGTAGCCGCATCCAGAGATATTATGGATAATTCCATGTACATGCATGTTATGATGCACTGAGTTGAGATCAAAACATATGTCCTATGTTTGCTTATAGTATCTTTGTCTTGCAAATGTTAACATACTTCGTATATGGAATAACCTTGTAATCCATATTTTGACTAGGCGCCTGTTAGATTTTGGCATTTTGCTTTTATTTGTCTGTTGAATGTTGTTGTCACTCGTCATAACTTTCTGTTCGTTAATTTTTTTTTCACATTTGTACCACTGTCATGGACTAAGAATTGACATACTCTGGTTTGCAGGTGTGTGGAAGCGTGCCAAGAGTGATGGGCATGAGGACTATGGCCTCCTTGTTAGTGAGAAGGCCAGGAAATATGCCATAATCAAGGAGCTTGATGAGCCAGTTACTTTGAAGGATGGCACAGTAGTCCTGCAGTTTGAAGTAAGGCTCCAGAATGGCCTTGAGTGTGGAGGTGCATATATTAAGTACATCCGCCCTCAGGAGTCCGGATGGGATGCCAAGGAGTTTGATAACGAGACTCCATACACTATCATGTTTGGTCCAGACAAGTGTGGGTCAACCAACAAGGTGCATTTCATCCTTAAGCACAAGAGCCCCAAGACTGGAAAGTATGTCGAGCATCACCTCAAGTTCCCACCTTCAGTCCCATATGACAAGCTCTCTCATGTCTACACGGCTATCTTGAAGCCTGACAATGAGGTGAGAATTTTGATCGATGGGGAGGAAAAGAAGAAGGCAAACTTCCTGTCTGCTGATGATTTTGAGCCAGCGCTCATCCCACCCAAGACCATTCCAGACCCTGATGACAAGAAGCCAGAGGACTGGGATGAGAGAGCTAAAATCCCTGATCCGAATGCAGTGAAGCCTGATGACTGGGATGAGGATGCCCCGATGGAAATTGAGGATGTGGAAGCCACCAAGCCTGAGGGATGGCTGGATGATGAGCCTGAGGAGATTGATGATCCTGAGGCAAGCAAGCCTGAGGACTGGGATGATGAGGAGGATGGTGAATGGGAGGCACCAAAGATTGACAACCCTAAGTGCGAAGAGGCACCTGGATGTGGCGAGTGGAAGAGGCCAATGAAGCAGAACCCAGCTTACAAGGGCAAGTGGCATGCACCCCTGATTGACAACCCCAACTACAAGGGAATCTGGAAGCCTCAGGAGATCCCCAACCCTGAGTACTTTGAGCTTGACAAGCCCGACTTTGATCCAATTGCTGCTATTGGAATTGAGATCTGGACGATGCAGGATGGCATCCTGTTTGACAATATTTTGATTGCTGATGATGAGAAGGTTGCCACCTCCATCCTTGAGAAGACCTGGAAGCCCAAGTACGAAGTTGAGAAGGAAAAGGAGAAGGCTGAGGAGGCTGCTGCTGCAGCAGATGGTCTTTCTGAGTTCCAGGTAATCCTGTTTTCTGGTTTTTTACAGCCATTACTGTTAATTTCTTTACTGGATTGTGTTTCCATTTTATTTATCACTAACTTGATTTGCCACCACATTGCAGAAGAAGGTTTTTGACATCCTATACAAGATTGCTGATGTTCCATTCTTGGCACCCTACAAGACCAAGATCATTGTGAGTTCTGGAAAAATTTGCTAACCTCTCCTGTCAAACATCTTAATGTGTCATCTAGAAAATGACATGTTCATCCTATCTTGTTCTCAGGATGTGATTGAGAAGGGAGAGAAGCAGCCCAACATCACTCTTGGCATTTTGGTTTCGGTTGTCGTCGTCTTTGTGACCGTGCTCTTCAGGATCCTGTTCGGTGGCAAGAAGCCTGCGGTAAGTTCTTCCCAATTGTTTTACTGCCCTTGTCATCCTGAATATGAAGAGACGCTCAACCCACAACATTTGCTTGTTGCAGGCTCCTGTGAAACCTGCAGTTGAGGTGAAGAAGCCCAAGGCCACTGAGACTGACGGTGCTGGAAGCAGCGGCGACAAGGTGGAGAAAGAGGACGAGAAGGAGGAAACCGCAGCGCCACGCCGGAGGTCCCGGAGGGAGACATAGACTCGAGTCTTATTTTTGACGTGTTTGGCCATTCTGGCCCCTGCTTTTTTTGAGAACTCGCCTCTTAATATTTTGAGTGTATAATAGGAGCGTCATGTCACCTCTGCTGCTTCCCAGCTGATGATTTGTTGTTTACATGGTTAGACCACCAGGACCCTTCACGAGCAGTAGAAGTTAGTTGGTGTCGGTCGTTTGTGTGCTGTGCCTGACATTTATAATCACTTGAATCAGATAGAGGTGATTGTTTTCTGGTAGATCAAACGAAGGAACATTTCAGATTTTGCAACCGTTCAGAAAGGTGAATGCTTGGTTATGTTCAGCAGGTGATATTTGTTTTGAGTTTCAGCAGGGGATCAGGTGGTTTGAATGCTTGACAGCAGGTTGCTGCCTCTGTTGTATTGCAATGGTGAATCCATCAATGGATAAGTTGACAAAAGTTGGCTGAACCAGTGGAAGGTCTTTACATGACACCATTGCGACGGGCAAGAATGTTTTGCATGTACTCATGATATTCAGTGTGTACAAATGTTAGTCACACTTCAGTGTGAATGAATGAGTGGCTTGAAAATGCGTCGTCATCCCAGTCGGTATGAGCTCTTCCGGACAATGTGCCAATCATTGTCCCTCTAAATCCGTACTCGATGAATCCTCAGGCACACTGCAATGTATCCAGAAATTAGCCGTTACCTTTGCTTGCGCCAGAATACATTTTGTTTTTGCTTTTACTAAGTTGCAAAGGATTTCATACCATCTATTTCATCACCGTGCCTGCAGGGTTTTAGTCAAATTAAAGTTTAGATCCATATCTGCTAATGGCACCTATTTTACTGAAAAATACAAAGTGCGAAAATGCAATGTTGGACACAAACTGAATGGATCCAATAGCTCCAAGCAGGGCCTGCCTAAACAGCTCACAAGAATAGATCAGCAGATAGAGTATCAAAACAGAAAGACTAGACATCATCCAAAAAATATCTAAAACAGTTCTAGGGCGTCTATTATTGCCTGAATCTCGGACAAGGGGTCAAGGAGCCAAGGAGTGGTGCTGTGACTGAGCCCAAAACCTGAATTGGCTCAACGGAGACGATTGCGTTCAGTATCCTCGGAGATTAGCATCTAGTATTTATGAGTCACTCTATGCATATAAGCTTCTTTGTCTGCCATAATATATACACTTTTAAGTATCCACGATATGATTTTTAAAGTGTTCTAGCATGAAATGCAATTCAGCATCAAAATGGAACTAGTACACCCAAAAACTTTGACACAAAATCCATAGTTCCACGAAGTGAGAGGAAAACAAAAGACATTCTTCTGAAGTGAAATCCCAAAGGAAAGAAAAAAAAAATAGAGCAAAAGCTTCCATTCAGATTCTGGGCTTGTCTGCGTCTCGGCCCATCTCAACTTTTATCTCACTAGGCTTCAACCTCCTCGGGCTCGGTCCAGGAGAAAAAAAAAGCACACGGCGAGGCGAAGGCGGCGGCGCCCCGTCGGCGCTCGGCGGCAAGGATGGCGCGGCGGCGAGAAAGACGAGGTTGGCGATCACAACGGCTGCTACAACGGCCGAACAAGGTCGGATCGAGCGTTAGTTATCCTCCTCTTATGTAATGCTGGAGATCTTTTTTTGGAGGCAACCTTTCCTGGACCAAAAATGGCAGCTGCTTAAGTGCTTAGGTGGCGTTGGGGCCGAAAATGAAATAGTACAGGTCAAGTCTTAGACATCCCATGCTTTGGTGCCGAAAATAGATCTTACAGGAAAGATACCTGGTAAACAATTATAACTGTTTGGGCATTTGGGAGATGATCTTTTGCAAGAAGGTATTGGAGAATTTTCCAACCGAGTGAAGGATGCCAACTTTGTCGCAGAAGGATTTGCCGATGCTTTACTTAGGGCCAGTTTGGTAGAGCTCCAACTGATCCTGATTCTCTGTGGGAGCTAATTCTCTAAGAGAAGTGATTATGTAGCTGAACGTGATTCTCTAGCATAAACTCTTAAAATCAGGATGGAGAATCACTTCACAGAATCAGGAGAAGCTACTTTTTTCAGCTCCCAGCCTCTTAGTTCATTTCAGAGAATCACTCCACAGAATCAGCAGAGAATCACTTCTCTCTTAAAAACTGTTTGGCAGAGCTCTTGCTGGATTCAGCAGAGAATCAGCTCTGGGAGCTCTGCCAAACTGGCCCTTAGTCGGTGCAATTCTGTGCAAGAACATAACAGCACTACATCACTCTAGCCTTTCTGATAAAGGTGTTCTTGTTCCAGTTGTTTAGTTGTTGAGGCAATTTGTCGATTGTCCAGGCAAAGCAATACTACTAGCTACCACTCTTCTTTTTCTCTGCCTCTTGTGCTTATTAAGGCGTGCCATTGTGCTTTGTCACGGTTGTCACTCCATCCTCTTGTGCTTTATTAACGTGCCATTGTAGCACGGTTGTCACCCCTTCCTGAGATTCTCTTTTGTAAGAACCGTCCAATTTAATATCATTTTAAACAAATCTCCGGTTATCATCCTTAAGATGAAAGCTAGCACGTACTCGCTCAAGAGTATGCCACGTACTAACCCACATATAGAGGTTTCGACAACCAACACGTCATTCACCCTAAAATATCAAATCCGGTAGTTTCAGTACGTGCCCAGAAATAAGTAGGAATAAGCACACGTACCGTTATACAATTTACACATTACCATAAGATTCATAGAGAGCATCTTTATATAACACAAGGTTCAACATTAAGGATTACAAGTTCATAACAAGAGAGGTTCAAATTTGAAAATAAAGGTTCAAGCTCCATGTTACAAGCTTTAGGCTTACAAATAATATTAAAAGAGATATAAATTTAAGTTTGATGTTTTTATCATGCTCTCACACAAGTCTAGCTACGCAGCGGATAAACCAACTAAAGCGCGGTAAGACAACGGCGTCTTTGCTCAAGGATACCATTGTGACCACAACAACTTACTCCTCTTCCGCATCGGAAATGGTGGGATAGAAATGACCAAACATAAGCTCCAGCTCATCTGTAACTTAAGATTATAACAACATGAGTACAAAGGTACTCGCAAGACTTACGCGATTATATAACAAGGATCGTGCAAAGAAGGCTCAACAAGGGTGAGGCTTTAACGTTAGGTAATTATTGCATAAGCATAAGCATTCTAATCCAACAAGTGGTTCGGTTCTCTAGTCAAAATTAATTAATCTTGCCCAACCCAATACAAATTTTAGTTGTTTAAAGGAATAAGTTCTTGATCAAAAAGATAACATGAAGCCATAACCATCATACATGAAACCTCTACGAAGAGTTCGTAGAAAATTGAGGTTGTTCATAACCGAAAGCACGACAATTCGAATTGATTATTAACCTTGCAAAGATGTACTTCTTTACCCACACGACGCAAGGACCATGCGGCTCATCCAACCGGCCAAGTTAGATGAGGGGTACTCGTATCAACCGTTCTCAACAAGTCTCAACCATTGAGAATCACGCCTAGCTTACGCGGAGAGTCACCTTGGTCCACCGAGAACACGCCTAAGCCTCTCTACATAGCCCCATGGCCACGCATCTAGGATCGTGCCTCAATGATCAAAATAAGAAGGTAATAGGCTCATCCTTACCATGATTGGATATATGGTAGCACGATAAATTTCTCAAAACCTAGGTCATCCACGGACGGTTCTTAAATGATTTGAGCGGGCTACCATTCCGCCCGAACCACGAAACCATCTTTCCAACATAATCATAACCGAACAAGTGTGATCAAGGATAGCCGAGTGAGTGTAGTGTGATCCTATTCTATTCTTTCCTTTTAAGTTATAGCATAATCCAAGCATAGCTAAGCATTGACTAAATAGTTAACCAAACTATTATGTGACAAGGATATGGATAACAAATCAAGAAAGAGTAATGCATAAGAATAGGTACAACAATACAATAAATAAACATAATACATAACCGTAGATACCCAAATGAGATAATTAAAGCTAAATTAAATTAGGTAGGCAAAAGAAAAATGCTTAGCTGCTTGCCTTGGTTTTCTTCCGACTCAACCATGAACTCGAGACCGGGCTCGGGCTCAATGATCTCGGTGGGCTCAACGGGCTCGCTCTCCGTCGTTTCGGTCACTAGAATGCATGAATGGATGCGTATGTTAGTATGATGCCATATTTTTGCATGAGATGATATGCGATGAATAGTAAATGAACAACACGCAACGATACACAAACGCGAGCTACTAACAAAAACAACCAAGCATCACTAGCACTTAAGCAAGAAAACTAAAGCAAAAATATCAACAAAAATTTATACAGCAAGCATAAATTATAAATTAATTTGAGCATACGGAGAAAATCAATAAGAAATCATAAAAGTTGAATTTGGAGCAAAATCAACTTTATAGAATTATTTATGAGCATGATAATTTTCAGCTACTCTAAACAAGTTAAATCTTAAAAGATATACAAATCACTTGAAACAATTTCCATAAAATTACCAGAGGATATAGACATAAAAACAAGGCTAAAAGAAGTGGTTTTGCCATTTTATCACTTTTTAAACAAAAGTTATGAATTAAACAAGCTTGTAGGCAGAGAGCAAGAAATCACACTAAAATCCCATCAAACAGTAGAGATTCATTAGAACAAGCTGCACCTTTTGATATCACATTTCACATAGAGTCTAACAAAATTTAGTTTACCATTTTAGAGCAGTATAGAATTTACTAAGCAATTAACTTACTTTCTCAAAAAGAAAACATAACTAATTCTATATAACAGTAACATGCAAAACAAACATTTTTAGCTGGTAGATCTAAACTCGAGGAGACTAACAAAATAAGATTTACATATTTCTGAGATCTATAGAATTTTCTATACATTTTATAAGATCTCAGCCGATTAAAATAAATCTTCAAAATATTTTTGCAAAAAAACCTCAGAAAACCATGGATCTACGCGTTTCCACCTAGTAGCAGAGGTTGACAAGCGGGCCCGGGGTCAAAGGAGACCTGGCCGGGTCAACATGGCTGGCCAGTGAGCTTTGACCGGCGATTCCTCGCCGGCGGCGAGGTTCCAGAGAGGGGAAATCGGTCGGTGAGCTCCCCCGAGGCGAGGGGCATCCATTTTATGCCTCGGCTCGGTGAACGGGCGATCGGGGGTGTGGCAGCAGCGAGCAGCGGCGGGCGGTGGCGGACGGCGAGGTCGGGCTGTGGCGGTGTTGGGCGAGGAGGCGAGGGGGTGGCGCTAGGGTGGCTGGGAAGGTCAGCCGAGTTGAGGAAGGCGCGCGTGCGGTGCAGAAACGGGCGGAGGTGAGCTGCAGCAATGGCTCTCCAGTCGGCAGCGAGCTTGGGCCGAGCGGCAATGGTGGTGGCGGCGCACTAGAAAAAGAAGCTAGGGTTTGGGATGGGGAAGGGAGGAGCCAGCCGGGGGTTTAAAATGGACGAGCGGAGCGGGGTATGAGAGGGATTTCGCGTGACTCGGCCGCGGCGGCAGGTGGCCGGCAGCGACATGGCGTGCGTCACCTGCACGCCCAACCAGTGGAGAGAGGAGCTGGAGGTGGGAGAAGACGCTGACGGGTGGGGCCCACGCGTAAGTGAGACGGTTTTAAACTCAAAGTTCAAATATTTTGCTCAAAAAGAAATAGTTCCCCAAGTCCAAAAATTATTCAAAAATACATTTTGGAACATCATGAACACAATGCAAGTTGAATATCACGAGAATCAGTTTTGGTTTGGTCGCAATTTAAATTTGAAATCTGCAAACTTTGAAATTGGCACTAACTTTTAACCCCAGCAAATGAACTCCAAAAATCTTGGACCAATACTATAAATTCATAATTTGGAACCTAGTAATTTATAAAAATTTCTCCCAGCACAGTTGCAACATGAATTTTGAACTTCCTTCACAAAGTGTCAATTCAAGCAATTTTTCCAAAATTCAAAATGCATACAAAATCTTATGACATAATGCTCTTTTATATGCTAATGATGCTCACGATGCTATTGATTACATGTTAACCATGTTTATTAAGTTCGGGGCGACACCTTTGTCCTTTAAACATATGTAGGTTACTTTGAACATGGTACGGTCCATTGTTTTGGATTCTCAAATTTTGCCTTTAGCTTTGCGAGAGATGCATACTTCGCGTGTTGTCGTAACCAGAGAATATGGCCCCTCTGTTCCTGCCTTGCTGTCTATATAAGAGAGCACAGCAATGGACAATTGCTGACCCCTCTCCCAGCTATTCGTTTTGCTGATTTGCGGCCACCTGGTAGTTCTTGTTCTCTCATTTCCATGCTAAATCTCTTTCTTTTAGGTTCCCGGCGACGTGACTGATATAAAAAATTCCATCCATCCTCCACAAACGCCCCATCACCAAAAAAAGAAGAGAAGAAGCATCTGATTGTTTTCTCACTAGTCTTGTTCTTTCCTACCTAGAATTACGCCTTTTAATCAGCAGCTCTAGTAAAAAATCATAAATTTTATTTTTTGCTGCTTCCTTTTTATTTTAGTCTGCACATTTATGTTGTTTTATCCTTTTTCTTTTACCTACTGTTGTTTTGCGCCCTTTCTTCCCGTAGCGATCAATTGGAAAAAAGTAATAAAAAACTTTTCGTTGTGCTTCTTCATGATTATTTATGCCTTTCTTGGTTATTGATTCTTACAAAATATAATTGCTTTCTTCCTTCATTGAAGCAATTAATTGCATCTTCTAGAGACAAATCAATGTACCAAAAAGATCATATCTTGTCATCCACCCCCTTCAAACTGAAACCCAGGAAAGTCAACAAGATCATATCTTGTCATCCACAAAACATCAACAAAATTTTGCAGCAGGTACTACTATACTTCTTTCTTGTTTAATGATTTACTAGCACTCAAAAAATCTGAGCACTGAATGAAGTGTTTGCTTTTGGAGCAGAATTGGAGAGACAACATATATTGGCAACCTTCATCTTAAATGTTGCTTTCTTCGTGAAGGACACACAAAGATATTACTGGAAATTTCACTGTAAACAACACCCCAAAGGCTAAACCAGAGGTAAACAAACACTAACTATAGTAATTAATATTTATCGTTTCGTGCAAAACAGCTCCGTGACTCCATGTTAATAACTAGTTCAAATTACTTCTACCACTAGCAGGTTCCCTTTAAACTGAGAAATTGGGTCCAGTACTAAACATAAGTCATGTCGGCATCATCTTCGTTTGGCATGCCATTGAGGGAATGGCGTCATTACCTGCAAGATATCAACTTCTGGTATGTTACCTTCAAAATCTGATCTGTAGAAGTTTACTGTTTTAGTTTAATTTGTAGAGACTAACTCAAACTACTGGACCGTCACATACCCCTTCCCCCCAACCCACCCTTGAAACGAACCCGACCTCCTCATCTGTTTAACAAATCCACAAGTCATAAAGGACCGTTTGTGACAGTACCTTATCATGCAATAAAATAAGAACTATACTGAGATAGCACCATACCACAGTTCTGAACCATCTGTGATAGAGTTTTAACAATTTGTGATGACCTCAAGTATTACTGGAGCTTACACAAAAGGTTTTACGATAAAATGTACGAGCAGTATGTGATAGCCCGGTTGGCAGTCCTTTTGGAGGGTTAGTGCTGTGCTAGTTCTAGTATCTAGTATTGTACTTTTATATCCTAAAGGTATGCTTCTAACTAACAAACTCCATCCAAATACATAGAGAACAAAAACAATTTAGTCATATCTTGCCACATTAGCCACGTCAAAGATGAATTAGGAAATCTAGTTTGACCAAGTTAGATAGGTATTAGGTTATAGGCACAACTATGGCAATACTCTTTGTCTGCCAGTTTAGTCCTGTGCATCAATGACTCAGAAAATTTTGACAAGCTTTCCTTAGACTAGCCAAAATGTGACAAACAATTTTATGAACTAACCTTAGTCAAGTTTGGTTGGAAATTACGTTCAACCTTAATCAGTATACCAACCAAACAAGCTTTAAGTTAATCCTGAAGACATGATAGCAAAAATGTTCTTGATCTTTGGAACAACTCGCAGTAACAAAGATCTGTGATCTCTTTCAACATAGATGACATCAACAAGCATAATAGGAAATGCTTAAATTCTTATATTAATTTTGCTAGTCATGTCTGTAATAAGTCTGCAGATATGTGCACGAATGATAACATGAGAAGCAATCAGTGGCTCACTAAGGCACGGTTGCCGCTACTAGATTGCTTGAACTTCTTGATTCCAAAGATAAAAACTAGCAATAAGCATATGTACTTATATTTAGCCCCTCGAGAATTGATGTGTATAAATAACCAACTTAGGCAATTCTGGAGAAGATTCTCACCATATCATATTCCATAGAAGACAAGGAACTGACCTTTATATCAATCCCTCTATTTTTAAAAATTCCTCTTCCCTTATCTTCCCCCATTTTTTTCTTTTGCCCCCTTCGAGCCAAGAAGAAACTAGCATACATGAAAGCTAAAAACAAGGAGCTTTGTTGGGTCATTTGGAATGTGGGGGCCTTTTTTTATGGATCAGATCACATATTCAGACTTCTCCTTTTCAACAGGAGCTATGCCCTGATCCTTATTCCCTGTTTCTGTGGTTGGCTTCTGTGTTCGGACCTCAGCCACCTTGGAGGTCTCCAACTCCATTGGTGTCTCGGCTATCCTAGTGTTGGTTTCAAGCTATGTGCTTATCTACTGCTTGGCTCGAGGATGGAACAGGGGAGGTGGCATCTTATTGTTGCGCTGGATCATGCCTAGGATTTTGAGATTCGCCTGAGGGGAAGCTTTCAGAGCATGCCATAGCGAGAATGTGAATTGAACAAGGGATTTTAGATAGGTTCGGACTGCCCTTGGGCATAATACCCTACGCCCTACGGGTGGAAGTTTGATTGAGTTCGCCTAAGAGGGCTGGAAGATCAAAAGTGCTCGGGTGCTTTTCCCTTTGTTCTAACTCTTCTCCTTTTTCTCCTCTCCCTCCCCTCCCCTCTCCCGGTCTTGAACCTCCCATTATATAGCTGGGAAGCCCCGTACAACCGAGTGGATAGGGGGGGTTAGGTGCTACAGCTACCATATTGTGGAGCTTTGAGTGCACACATCTGAGCTATCTGCTTCCTAAATCTTCTCATGTTAGGCCCTGGATACTAGGGCTCACACGACATGCTAGTCCCCACTTTCCCCTAGGTGCCATGGTTGCCTCCCATATTTTCCTAGCACACCGTTTCTGCGGTGGGCGGACTTTGTGGAGGACTACGACTGCCTCGGCCCTTCTACCAGTCCCACCTAACAATGGAGGGGGTCGGCCACCGATGGGCGTCTAAAGGTAGGGGCGGACACGCTATGTTCTAGAGCTAGCGTGGCAGCCCACACTGCCGTAGTCCAACATTATGGATCGTGCCTAAATGATCACAGCCCCTCAGAGAGAGGCACATGACATGATAGGGGCATGGGTCACATGAGACACATTTAATGCTCCCGAGGCATCACGCTTGCCCGCCCCTTGGCCCTCTTCCATTCTCAAGTGATGGAGGAGGGCTCTGGTATTTTTGGCTTGGATGCTTGTCTTCGGTAGGCTTCGCTCTGGCCGGTGGGCCCATGAGAGGTAGTTAACCCTGAGCCCCCTCATATTGTGCATGATGTGGCACCGAAGCTGTGCAGGTCCGCACATCAGTTGGGAAACCCTATTCCCATATCGCATTTGGCTACCCTCGGTTGACCGCCCTCGGGTACCATAGTACCCATGGTGTCGAACGAAGTCTTTATCTATATGTTTCCACATTTCACTTCCGAGAAATAAAGATCTAGGTACCTCTTGATCTTGAACCGGCTCAGATCAAAAACCTCTTTGAATATCGATTCCATTAGAGAGTCTCTTCACCACTTCGGCAAGAAGAGCAAAAGACCTCTCAAAAAAAAACCTCCTTAAAGGACTCTCTGGTTTCACTTTCTTAAAGCCATTTAGGATGCGGCAATATAATCTCCATCAATAACAGACTAATGACGCTTGCTCTATCAAGAAATGAACCACCAAAAAATTTGAGCAAGAGATGAATACTAGAAGCTTAGGTTTGTAATACAGATGGCCAAAAGAATCTTTTACTATGGATGAAGTAGTATTTATACATTAGGACATTACAACTAGCCTTTACTTGTAAAACTCCCCCAAAACCATGTAATATAAGGTCAGTTACACTTAGGGGTGGTAACAGATCATGGTCCTAGTAGCCTCTTCACAATCTAATTTGACCCTTATATATTTTTAGCTCAAAATTATATAAGATTAGAGCCCGGCCCTTAGATTATCTAGGCCAAATTTTAAAACCCTTTACCACCCCTAGTTACACTAGCCATCATGGCTGCATAGTTACACTTAAATCATGATCAAGAGAGATAATCACTAACTTAGCTTTTCAATGCCGTAAATTTTGAATTCTAGGGGGTTATTTCATCTACACCACAGCAAGGCCCGATCACATTGGCCACCACCCAAGCTAGGCAAAAATGTCAAGGCTGATTACAATGGCCACATTTTCTTTTTTCTCAATGCTGAAACTAGTAAAATCTGCGCACAATATTAAAATAAACACCTCGTGCACTCTCATAGCCTAGATTATCATATTAATTAGAAACAAATGCTACACCATGAATGTTATGATAATCCAATAATCAAGATTAAATCATCAAATACAAAATATCATCCATGTCAAATACAATTAATAATGGACAAAACTCAGAATCCAAAAATAAGGAAAATTAGTAGTTTGGTTTGATTTGAATTCGGAAGCAAATAGGTACATAAACAATCCATGTTAAATACAATTAATAAATAGATAAATATGGGATAAAAGCAATTAAAACTTATTATTTCGATTTTATTTTGGACTGACCCAAACCTAAACAATAAAGAGCTAGTGTGAAATACACCTAATTAACTAGCAAAATTTGGATAAAATAATAAAAAAATACTTTCCGAGCATATTACAAAGCAAAATAACTAAATAATGAAGCAGTGTAAAATTTAGTTCATAATGATTCAAATATATCTATTATCTTTACGGTTGGCTAAATAAGGGCCTCCATGTTAAGTTTAAATGGTAGAAATTTCCACTTTCACTAAAGAAAGATCTATACCATCTTTTTTAGGATGTAAAATTAAGTGTTTGATTATACAAAGATATGGAAAAAGAAGTGAACTGCAAACCTATATAGAATACTGGGAGCGGTCCAATAGAAGCATGAGATTCTCGATTAGCTTTGTTACCAAAGATGAAAATAAAACTAGATGAATCGACAGTGGTGAGAGGAGAAATCAATCCCTCATTAACCGTGGGAAATGCGACTATGTGGGTGCCAAAGCACCATCCTCCTCCCCGCTACTTTGCTGCCGCTCTCACCCTCCTTTCGTGGCGGCCTCTGATCGATCGTCCTCGAGTCGACCTACAACGACGAGATCAATAGCACTGCCAGCGAGAGGGATGCACCGGACAGAGATTATTAGAGGCAGCCAAACGGCAAGTAGCTGGTGCATTCTGCCTGCGCCATCCTGGAGGTCGTCAAAGCGTGGCAGCGATGACAGCGGCAACATGACGATCGAGTTCCATGAGTAGTCTACATATTTCCCCTACGTACAGCAGCGGCAGTGCTCCACACCAGCGAGAGGAGTCTGAAATTGCGAACATGCAATAATGCCTTTGTCATGTTAGGATACGGCTTTGCAGTTGGGTTTGCACCCGTGGATATGATCTTTTTCTTGTGTGTACATGTGTGGGTTTGCATTTGATACGTGCGCACAGCCAACTTGAAAAAAAGAATTTCGGTTGCATCCTAGTAAAGAAGACACCAGATCATCGCGCACACGAACAGTACTTGAAATTTTTGAAACTCGTATTTTCATAAGTAGTTTAGATTAGCATGTGCCTGGAATCCATTTTTTTTAAAGAATCCTTCTTTTTTCCATACCCAATGTTAACGATAACATTTTACTCCCAGCGAAAGGGCCTCTAGATAGCCTATGGCTAGAGGTCAGAGCTATACCTGATCACGGGTTGGGTGACCTGACGAATCCGACCTAACCCGTCTGAAAAAAACTCAACCTGACCTGATCCGCTTGAAAAAACCCCAACCCGACCCGACCCAACCCGACCCAATCAATATGTGGGCCGGGCTTGGACCGAAATTGTCGACCCGCAACAAAAATTGGGCATGGCACGGACCGATTTTTTGACCCGAAACCCAAAAACCCAACCGACCTGATCCAAAAATTATACATAAAGATTTGGCTTTAACCTGATCCGATCCGAACCCAACCCGACATGTGTTGGGTCAGACTTGGGCCAAAAAAATCCGACCCGATGGGTGGGTTCGGACTGAAGAAAAAATTCCGGGTTTTCTTTGACCCGATCCGAACCAACCCGGCAAGTGACCAGTTCTAGTTAGAACATCTGAGTAGCATCCAGCAGGTCTTGGTTCGACTCCCTGTGGGAGCGAATTAGACGGGCCTAAAATAAAAAATTATAAATAGTAGGTTGGGGCCTCCCTTGCTGACTTCGGTCAAAAACATTTTCACACCCAAATTCTTTATTGCTACCATTATCAAATACATTTGTTGATAAAAAATGCATAACAAGGTGATTTTATATGTCCATGAATAAGGTTGTAATAGTATTGGCATTAACCTTAATGTTTATTGTTGTCGGAAAGTGTGTCAAACATCATAAGTAGAAAAACTTTCTTCTAATTGATAAGAAATGAACTCTAGGACTTAACGTGAGAATGAAAATAAAATAAAAGAGCACAAAAGAGAAGACGATTAACTAACTGGTAAACCTTGAGTGCAAGTTGTTTGATCAAGCACTTAACGAACTCCTTTTTATTTGTGCGGCCAGGCTGAATGGATATCTCAACAGCCCTGCATATCATAACTTGGAAGAAAAACTCGATGGGTTTCAGTGCGTGCAGTGGAATGTTGGGGTCGGACCCACAGCATGTTTCACTCGAGCTATGTCGAGCATCACTCGGGATGTAAGGATCAGGAAACATGGTCCCTTCGACCATGTAATAGAGGTGGACATGAAGCAGGCAGCAGCAACGCTGAAAATTTGGTTCGACATTAATGACATGCTGCATATCAAAGTGGCAGAGCAGCTCGGGGTACTCGAACATACTAAATACGCCATGGACATGGTCGACACTGAGCTGCGGTACTATACCTACGACGTGGAGAAGCAGCAGGATGAGAGAGTCTCACCCCTGGACGCAAAATATAACATACGTCCTATCATAATGCGAGAACTATTTACCAAGAGGTACCTGCTGGTGGTTCAGGATCTCGACAGGCCAATGAAGCCCATCGAGCTTAATCATATGACAGAGGACTTATGGATTCCTGCCCCTTTATGGACACGTTGTTTCTGGATCTTATCCACCACCTCCCAAGATGTCTATGACAGGAGCAAGCCAGATTACGACTGTGTCGTCGAATCCTTTGCTGGGGATGATATATTGATTCTCACACTGCATTCCCTGAAACAAGCGGCCAAGTACATCTCTACTGCGGTTGGCCATGGAGAGGAGAAGTATTGGCATCATGTGGCCCTCCAGTGCTTTCACTACGCCACCATGCTGCTGCTTATTCCCCACAGTTCCAATGTTGACCCGTCAGAGTGTGATGCCCAGGCTGATGTTAGCTCAGATGTGTTGATCCGCCAGTGGGCTGCTCAAGGCATCCTTCCTGTCATCAAGCCAAGTGTCCAAGAAAGAATAATGGGGGAGGACACTGACGGCCACCACTGTCAGTACTATGGTGATGATATATATCAAGTTGGAAATATCATCCTTGAGGCTTTTCGGGAGTATTCGTTGCTGCAGCTGCCTTTTTCTCCTGCAACAGAAGATGATGGAGCCATAATATCTGCTGCATGTTTCCTAGCATATCATAGCCTTGTTGTAGAGCCCCTCACATCCGATGAACTCTGTGAGGGAAATCACTCTCAGTTGGAGCACATGCAGTGTATCTCACATGTGGGCGACCAAGGATGGCATGTAAGCAGAGATTGGTGGAGCCAGGGGTCCAGCGGCCCGACCACACTTACTATAAGGCATTGCTCGCAACAGTCGAGGTTGTTCATGAAGCTTGAGTCTGATGATTTCTTGGCCAAGCTCCCTTGTCTTCGTGTTCTTGATATTTCCTACACTCCAATAGAGTCGCTTCCTCCTTCAATCTGCTGTCTCCAAAAACTCCAATTGCTTTCCCTTAGGGGCTGCTACAACCTCAGAAGTCCATTCAGCTTCCCAGATACTGAAATTACTCTCTGTGAAAACAACACCAACAAAAAGCTCAACTTGCTCTACCTCGATCTCTCCTATTCAAATATAAACACATTCCAGTGCGACTTCTTCCATAAGATTCCGAAAGAGCTCCTGCTTGTCAAATGCTCCAACCTTGAGGAGCTGCCACCCTCGGCTCTTGCATTGTCTAGTCTAACAAAACTCGAGCTAATCGATAACAAGAAATTGATTTCATTCTCGAGGTTAACAGAGATAGCATTGGATGGGCATGGCAACCTTAATTCATTCTCATTGGTTGGTACACCACATATAAAGCGATTGTCATTGCACGGATGTAGTAAGCTAGAATCCGTGGACATTAAGGAAGTTGATGCATTGGAGGAGCTTGATCTGTCTGCTACGGCTATCAAGGAGCTCCCAGACAACATCCCTAATCTGCCCAAGCTTAAGTGTTTGCTTCTCAGGGGAGTTCCTTCCCTGAGACGATTCCCTTGGCATAAGCTGCGTAGACTTCCAGATGTGTTTTGCTTGGATCAATGCTCAGATGGAACTGTTAATCATCATTACAGTCCAGAAGCTGCTCAGGTGTGCATAAGTGATTCCAGATTGTTTTATAGCTTCAATGACGCCACCAGGAATTTAGTAATAAGGCGTGGACGACTTTTGAAATCATTCTATGTTCAAGTTACGTCATGCAAGGCCACAACTCGGGAGATACAGGATGGAGAGGACATGGTGAAAACCAACAAGCTTCATGCGTCATTGGCAGCCTATGCTAATGTACACCGTGGCTATCTGACAGACGGAGTCTCGATGATGTCAATGGATGACGTGCCTCCCTTTCGGGAGACTGAGCGTCATGTGGAGATCTCAGCAGTGGAGCGGTATCAGCATGGTCTGAAGCATCTTCTGGAAGTCATTAAATCAATTAGCATGTCAGACGATACTCACGTCTCCGGCCTCAATGATCTGAGTGGTTTGGAAATGCTGGAGGAATGCAAGCTCCAGCGGTGCCATCGGATGATGCTTGTCTTTGATAAAGTGTATACATATTTACTGGGGCAGAGTCTGAAGAATGCACATGCCAAGTCTCGTGACGCTCGACATCCTCTTCTGCTACAATCTCAAGGCAATTTTCTACTACAACTACCGTTCTTATAGTTTCGAGCTCCCATGTCTTCGGAGGATACACCTCCAGGAGCTGCCCCTGCTGGAGCATCTTCGCGACGAGGACGTCGTCCTGACCGCGCCCGCGTGGGAGGAGCTCCACGTTCGCGGGTGCTGGAGCTTGCGCCGCCTCCCGCGCCTCGACCAACGACCAGGCAAGAAGGCCGTGACGGTGAGCGGGGAGCGGGCCTGGTGGACCAAGCTCCGCTGGGACCGGCACAACTCGCACCGCGGCAGCTACGAGCCCAGGCTTCCCCCGGCGTCCGCCTCCATCCGCGAGCGCGTCGTCATCAAGACCTACCTCAGATGAAGGAATTGAGCCATGCCCAAGCCGCAAGCTCATCCAGAAGGTACGTGATGTGATTTTCAGTCAGCATTAGCTTGTCATATCATATACTAGCATGATCCACCCAATCAGCAGCTTCCAACATTATTGATCAGATTTGTCGTCGATTCCACAGCAACCTCCGTCTCCCACTCATGCACGCCGCCGCCCATTGCATGCCCTCGTCCAGAGTTTCACCATGCCCGGCCGCGTCGATCTCCAGTTTCCAAATAAGAGGTTTGGTTTTTCTGCCGGCTGCTTCATTGTCCGGCCGGCCGGCCTCCCACCCAGCAGGCCGGCGCATCCAGCGGTGGCATGCAGCAGCTCAACCAGATTGCAGTGTTTGGTAGATGCTTCAACGTGTGTTTTCTAGTGTTGTGTGCTTGCTTCGATCAGTTCGTGCAGTGACCTTGATTTGCTTGCTTGCCAGTGTGAAACTTGCTGTGTCTGTTTTAATTTGTTCGTTCCCATTTCATAATCAGCATGGCCACCTCGGCGTGCTAAATTATATTACTACTTGTGTGCGTTTGCTGCAGTACGTGTTGTTGAACTTGCTGTTATTATTTGATTATATATGGATTGAACTGGCATGTAACTGATGAGTCTGCTTGGTGTGAAATCAATAAAGTTTGTTTAATTTAATTTGCTGAGTGTTGCTTCATCTAGTACTGGATGTTTGCTTCGTGTGGGCTCATCGGCGCGGCTGCTAATATAATCTGCTAGCTATCAAGTAAATTATGCTTAAGTACCGCCGCCACTGTGAATCGAGTTTTTTTTTGTGAAAACTGAAAATCGTGTGTCGAGTAAATATAAGTAGGAATGCTTAATTCGAGGTGTGTGGACTCGAGTCTGGACACTGGGAAATGTTTCGGATTGGACATCTTGAGCCGATTCGGCTCTTCTTCGCAACCAATTCAATCAGCAGATACTTATTAGTTTAGGAAGAAGCACAAGGTGGAAGTAAAGCACCGGTAGGCTGCAGATTTGCCTGAAACCTTTTGTTGCTTTGCTCTTTGCATCTTTTATTTGTTTCTTTATAAAGAGAAAAAGAGAGAACACTATGTGATGTTCTTTACTTTTCTTTTTTTTCTTGAATACGCAGGAGAGATGCGTATTTTTATATTAAATGGGAAAAGAGTTAGAATACAACGCGCATGAAGTACTAGTGACCCTCCGACTCGTACTTTTTTTTTGAGTATATGCTCCTCACAAACCAACAATCAAGGCTTCCATGGGATACCGAGCAGAGCTTAATTTGTACTATCAGCGAGCGCGTGCTTCCTGCATGTATTGTTGCTGCTGCTAATAAACATTCATTATTGGGAAATTCTTGAGCGTTACGGCCCTCAGGCCCGGTTGATTCCATTCCTTCTGTGGACTCGTAGATGGAGGCTCAATCAAGTACGATTATACCCTGTTGTTGCATGGCGTCGGTCTGGCCTGCCGTCTGGGCCGCTCCGATTTCTCGCTTGGGAGAAGTTGCCCACGATTTCATGTCATGTGGCTGAAGATGAAGTCCATTTCATAGATATATATAAATAGATAAATTGAAAGCTTTACTCTTCAGGCCATGCTGTCTCGTGCACTCGAGGGTCTCTCGTAAATCGGCCAAGTGCCCTCTATGCTTTTTCGATTTGACCACCACGTCATTGAAAGATATCTAGACCTGTCAGTGGATTTTGGTGGAAGATGACAAAGCATATGTATATCTAATCATATTATCGAGCATGTGTGCAGAGGTTAAGAATGATGAATCAAAGCTTATTACAAGAACATGACCTATCAAAAAGGAAATGAAAAGCGGTGTTTCAAATATTTGAAGAATTAGATTTTATTTTAAAATTAAGTATAGGAACACCGTACTATCAAGAGGGATTTTGATCCACAGGTATTGATGTGGTAGTTGTGCTCAAGAGAACCTACAAAAGCCATGAGAATAAAATCTACCACTAAAAATAGCCTTCTTGGAAAAATCCATATTTATCCAGAATGTCCGGTACAATATCCCGAATATCCAGATATTGTGATCCGGAGTATCCGGACAGTAGTCCGGAGTCTCCGGGTAACTGTTACTCATCTGAAGTTTCTCTGGGACCGGAGTCTCCGGACCCCTATATCCGGAGTATCCGGACATATACCCGGAGTATCCGGGTATTCTTCTCCCAACGGCTAGTTTCTGTGAGTGGGGGTATAAATACCCCCCATACCCCTTCATTTACCTCTCTCTTGCCCATTTCGAAACAGAACAAGCCAGCAAGCAAAAGGAGAGCTCTCTCACTTCCCTTTTCCATTCTTGAGTGATTTTCTTAGGGATTCAAGTGAGATAGTTGCAAGAGTAAAGATTCGTGCTAGAAAGCTTCTATTCCATCTCTTGAGCACAAAATCCTTAGCCGGTGGATTCAAGTTTATTACTCTTGGAGCTTCAAGCTCCAAGACGGCAGGCGTCGCTTGTGAGTGTACAAGCAAGTTGTGAGCACCACAAGAAGTTTGTAATCTTTATTCCTCGCGGAGGAACTCATAGTAAGTATCCTCGGGTTTGAGCGTTGGTCTCACCCTTGGAAGAGGAGTATAGGGGTTCTTAAGCACAGTCTCTTGAATCCTTCCTCAACGGAGACGTAGCTCCTTTCGGAGTGAACTTCGGAAAACAAATTCTATCTCTATTTTGTGCTCCTTACTAGTTTTATTAGATATTTGCTTGTGAGACTAACTTTCTAGGATTTGAGGTCGATCTACATTTATATTAGTCTCTAGAGCAAGACAACTGGTTAGAAACACTTCTAAGATACTACTAGCTTGCCCAAATTTACTCGATCTAAATTGCAGCATCAATATCTTGTTCGTGCATACATTGTCTCATACCCGGACTCTCTGGATAATATTTCCAGAAACTCCGGACACAAGATTCGGAGTATCCGGATATATATTCGGAGTATCCGAACACGTGTGTTACTGACAGTGTGTAAAGTATTTTAAGTTTCAGATTAGCCTATTCACCCCCCTTTAGGCATCTTGAGACCCTTTCAATTGATATCAGAGCAAGATTCTCCGTATTTGAAACTTAACCGCTTGGAGAATCAAGATGTCAAGTGATACTTCATCCAAGGCTCCCGTCGATCCAACCGTTGAAGTTGACAAGGAGAAGTCATTTGAAAAACCTGAGGACGAGAAAAAGAATAGTCAACACGAAGAAGAAGAAGAAGAAGAGGAGTTGGAAGGCATGGAAGAAGAAGAACAAACTGCAAAGAAAGAAAGAAAAATCCAGCACCAAGATTATAATCGAGTCAAGTGATGACTCGGACACCGATTACAAGAGAAGATCCTCTAGCTCATCAAAAGTGAAGAAAAGAGTCAACTATCACCGAGTGGGTCATGACTACACCTTTCAAATTCTAAGTGAACACAATGCCTCAATTCACATGGGAAAGCCACCTCACTTTGATGGCATGGGCTACAATCAATGGAAGACAAAAATGTTTGGATACTTGAGTACTATTCATAAAGATCTTTGAAAGATTGTGGAAGTTGGTTGTGATATTCCGGATGATGATGAAACTCCAACACCACTTCAAGCTTATATTTTGCAACGCAACTACCAAGCCTTGAACATCCTCCACTCCTCCGTAAGTGCCGAAGAGTTTGACAAGATTGAAGATGCTCTCACCGCCAAGGATGCTTGGGATACACTCCAAGTGAATCATCAAGGATTAAGAAAAGTTCGTGAGTCAAGAATCAAAACATTAGAAGATGAACTAAGTCTTTTCTCCATGAAGAAAGATGAAACCGTCAAAGAAATGTACAATCGAATGAAGAAGATCACCAATCAAATTAAGTCACTTGGTGGAGACAAATAGGGTGATCGTGAGATAGTGGACAAACTCTTGACTGTCTACATGGCTAGGGATGTTACGCTACCTAGCTTGATAAGAGATGAAAGAGGTTTTAAACACTTCACCATCGAGAATGTTCTTGGAAGAATTGAAGCTCACCATGATCAATTAAAATGGGTCAAGATAAATCAAGATTTGACCGACCTACAAGAGCAAGCTGCAAAGAACAATGGGTTGGCTCTTCAAGCTAAGTAGAAGGGCTAGGAAAGGGCTACTCAATCCTCAAAGGATGATGACTCTTGTGATAATGAAGATAATAAGTTTGATGATGAACAAATGGCTTTCTTCATCAAGAACTTTAGAAGGGTTCTAAAGAAAAGCAACTTCCGAAACCTTGACAAGAACAAGTATGAATCGAGAAGAAGATCAAGCAAGCCTTGTTTTTGTTGCAAGAAAATTGGGCATTTCATTGTGGATTGTCTGGAAGAAAAGAAGAAGAGTAAGGACACCAAGGATAGCTCATCCAAGAGGGACAAGCCAAGATACAAAACGCGTGCCGGTGAAGCTCATCTTGGTCAAGAATGGGATTCAAATGAAGAGAGGAACTCCGATAATGAAGATGTTGCAACTATGGCGTTCAAGACCTCCTCTTCGCATCAACCAAGTTTGTTTGAAGATCTCACCGATGATGAGGATCAAGGTCTAATCATGTGCTTGATGGCAAAGAACTCAAAGGTAACATCCCCAAACTCATCGGATGATGAAATAGATGAGGAAGATGAAATTGCTAGTCTCATTAAACAATATGGCAAGAGTGCGGCAACTAGAATAATGAAATTAATAATGAAACTAAATGACCTAGATGTGACTCTTGGATCACAAGAAGAATTGCTTAGGCTTGAGAGAGAAAAATCCGAAGCTCTTAAAAAGCATCTTACCAATGAAAGGAAGGAAAACAAGAGACTTGAGGAGTCCCTAAAAGTTAAGGATAGCATACTTCTTGAGGTAGAAGAGTTATTTACTAGTAAAAAGAGAAAAGTGAATGACTTAACTAAAGAACTCTCCTTAGTTGAGGACACTCATGCTAACTTGAAGAGAGATAATGAGAAACTTCAAGAAACCTTAACAAGCTTACACGCCATTCACACGGCACCTGAAGTTAAAGTTAATACTCTCTTGGAAAACTCCTCTAACGCTTGTAAGTCATCAAAGTCATCTAGTCCTTCAACTAGTAACGGTTGTGCACGATGCTTTAATATTAATATTCAAACTTGTGCTACTAACCATGCCGAAATGCAAGCCATGAAGAAAGAGATTACTAGACTCACTCAATTAGTGCAAGAGGAAGCACCATCTCACAAGCAAGTGCTTAAGACAAATCCCTCACCAAGAGTAAGTGAGTTTGAGAAGCATACCAAAGGATTTGGATTGAAGTAGTTAAGCAAATATGGATTTGAGAAAGGTAAGGGACTTGGAAAGAATGAAGATGGTGCATCTCAAACCATCTCATATGTTAAGAATAACAAGAAGGCCGCCTTAGGGGCAAAAGGAGGTCTAGTGAACATGACTACTCCCATCCACAAGGGAATTGGTGAAAAACAAGGGATAAGTCATATCGAGTTTATCAAGAGAGGCACAACTTGTGATGAAGGTGCCAAAATTGTCGCATCTTCATTAAAGCAAGACAAGTTCCAAGCACCTAAGACACAAAAAACATTCTCTCAAATATCCTCTTATGCGGATTATGTTTTAATTAGGAACCATCGTGTTAAAGTGGTTGCTATATTTGTGGGTCACTGCTCATGGAACACTAAGGTGAAAAGCCATGTGTGGGTACCCAAGATGCTTTTGACTACCACTCAAGGACCCAAATATTGTTGGGTACCTAAAAGGAAGGAATAATCTTATTTTGTAGGAATACTTCTCCGGTGGATCAACATGGGTGATTGATAGCGGATGTACAAATTGATGGAACCCGCTGGGGTTTGCTTTCGATCTTTCGATGAGAGTGGGGGATAACTCGATTTGAGGAGGATCGATGTTGTGCTGCCCAACTACAACACCACAAGGGCTGCGCTGCGCCTTAGTGACAGTTACACCGCCTCCAATTTGTGTTGTTCTTGCTATGCCAAGAACAACCTTGAACCTGCAAGCAAATCGAAGAACAAGTAAGAACAAGTGGATAAGCAAACAGCACGCAGACCTTGCCCAAAGGATAAATCTGATACACACGAAGTTGGGGTTCTGAATTGAGCAAATCGGGTGGTCTAATCGACACACGCGTTTACAAGGAAGTAGCAACAACTAAACTTACAACCAAACAAAACCCAAGTCTCAAATGGTGGCTGGTGGTGGTTTATATAGGTGGGGGGGGGGGTAGCCAAGAGGCGTGGGGGGGTGTAAACCCTAACTTAGAATGGCCCCTAGTGGGCTGAACTAGATACAAGGGCCTGAGCCCAAGACTGGAAGACTAAACGTCATTTTGGTGATTCTGCTTAACTCCTTTAGAATTTCGTCTTGAGGTTGGATCCATCTGAAAGTAGACTTCAGGAGCTTTCCAACAAGTACTCATGGGCTTCAAACAATATTCGGAGCTAAGAGTTATGGCCTTCCGAAGTTGCCCCTTCCTGGAGGTCCGAACTGGTATGGTCCGATCTGATCATCCACACTCGCTTTCTTGTCGTGTTTGCTCTCCCTCCAATCTGGTTCATGTTCCAAGTTCCTAAGAATAAGAAAAGCATCATAAGAATTTAGTAGTACCCCATTTATGGATGATGGTTTATGGACAGCGAGGAATGAGTTTACCTAATAATTTAGCTCTCGTGCACGAGCTCTTATAATTGGTCCTTGCTGCGTAGTAGGCATGGGTGTATTGTTGGGAGGAATGTCCTCATCACAAATCATATGACCGGAGAAGGAAGTGTGTTTGAAACTTTGAAAGAATCCGATTGTGATCATTACATTACCTTTGCCGGAAATCAAAAGGGAAAAGTGCTTGGCACCGGTAACATTGATCTAAACTCAAAATTCTCTCTTTCAAGGGTTCTCTTAGTTGAATCACTTGGGTATAATTTGTTGTCCATATCACAACTTTGTGCATCAGGCTTCAATTGTTTATTTACTAACGAAGGTGTGACCGTCATTAGGAGAAGCGATGGCTCCGTTGCCTTCAAGGGTGTACTCAAGGGAAAGCTTTATCTACTGGATTTCTCACAAGAAAAGGCTCAACTTGATACATGCTTGGTGGCAAAGTCTAACTTGGGTTAGTTATGGCATCGCCGACTAGCCCATGTTGGGATGAGAAACCTCAACAAACTCTTAAAAGGGGGTCACATTCTATAACTAACCAATGTCTCTTTTGAGAAAGATCGTATTTGTAGTGCTTGTCAAGCTGGAAAACGAGTTGGTGTTCTTCATCCATCAAAGAGCATTGTCACCACCGTCAAGCCATTGGAACTACTATACATGGACTTATTCGGCCCGATGGCTTATATGAGTATTGGTGGTAATAAATATGGTCTTGTTATTGTTGATGATTATTCTCGTTTCACTTGGGTATTCTTTTTGCATGAAAAAAGTGTAGTGCAAGATACACTCAAGAAATTTGCAAAGAGAGCTCAAAATGAATTTGACACTAAGATCAAGAAAGTGAGAAGTGACAATGGCACCGAATTCAAGAACATCAACTTTAAAAAATTCCTAGACGAAGCGGGCATTGGTCATGAGTTCTCCGTTCCATATAATCCACAACAAAATGGAATTGTTGAAAGGAAAAATAGAACTCTCATTGAAGTCGCAAGGACAATGCTTGATGAATATAAGATCTCGGATCAATTTTGGGCGGAAGCAATCAACACGGCATGCCATGCTATTAATCGTCTTTACCTACACAAGATCTTGAACAAGACAGCCTACGAGGTTCTACTTGGTAAAAAGCCTAACATGTCTTACTTTATAGTTTTTGGAAGTAAGTGCTTCATTCTTAACAAGAAGCCCAAGAACTCTAAATTTGCACCTAAAATTGATGAAGATTTTTTTCTTGGTTATGCCTCAAATGCTCATGGCTATCGTGTCTTCAACAAAACCTCCGGTTGTGTTGAAGTTTCATGTGATGTGATATTTGATGAATCTAATGGCTCTCAAGGGGAGCAAGTTGATGGTGTTGTAGGTATGGAGGAGTCACCAAGCAAGGCAATTAAGAAGCTAGCGACTGGTGAAATAAAGCCTCAAGAACGAGGCGATCAAGATGATGATGATGGTGATGATATGTTGATGTTGAGAGGGTCATCTACATCCACCTCCGCAGCGCAACCCGGAAACTCCAGTCATACGTCCGGAGACTCCGGATCACCTATCCGGAATATCCGGACTGTGGACCGGACTATCCGGATTACAGAAGTTGAACCCTCAACTCCACATCAAGACCAATCTCAGGCTGAAGAAGAAGTTGAGCCAATACAACATGAAGCTCAAGTTCCTCATCCAAGAATCCATCAAATTATCCAAAAGGATCATCCCGTAGATAACATCCTTGGAAGCATAAGCAAAGGGGTAACTACTCGTTCTCGTTTGGCAACTTTTTGTGAACATTACTTGTTTGTTTCTTCCTTGGAATCACTTAAGGTAGAAGAAGCTCTGGATGATCCGGATTGGGTGATGGTTATGCAAGAAGAATTGAACAACTTCACACGGAATGAAGTCTGGTCCTTAGTAGAAAGACCCAAGCAAAATGTTATTGGAACAAAGTGGGTTTTTCGGAACAAACAAGATGAACATGGCGTGGTGACAAGGAACAAAACAAGGTTGGTTGCTCAAGACTTTACACAAATCGAAGGTTTGGATTTTGGTGAGACTTATGCACCCGTAGCTAGGCTTGAGTCAATTTGAATCTTGCTTGCCTTTGCAACTCACCATGATTTCAAGCTATACCAAATGGATGTGAAGAGCGCTTTTCTTAATGGACCAATTTCCGAATTAGTATATGTTGAACAACCACTGGGTTTTGAAGATTCCAAGTTTCCTAATCACATCTACAAGCTCCATAAGGAGCTCTATGGGCTTAAGCAAGCTCCTAGAGCATGATATGAATGTCTTAAGGATTTCCTCTTAAGGAAAGGCTTTGAGATAGGCAAAGCCGATCCTACTCTTTTCACTCGTAAAGTTGATAAAGAAATCTTTGTATGCCAAATATATGTCGATGACATTATTTTTGGTTCTACTAATCAATCTTGGTGCGAGGACTTTAGTAGGATCATAACAAAGAGATTTCAGATGTCCATCATGGGCGAGTTAACTTTCTTTCTTGGATTTCAAATCAAACAACTCAAGGAAGGCACTTTCATTTGTTAAACCAAGTATACTAAAGATATGTTGAAGAAGTTTGATATGGAGAATGCCAAGCCTATCAAGACACCCATGCCAACTAATGGACATCTCGATCTAAATGAAGATGGCAAGGCCGTAGATCAAAAGGTATATCGCTCCATGATTGGATCCCTTCTTTACCTTTGCATCTAGACCCGATATCATGCTTAGTGTGTGCATGTGTGCAAGGTTTCAAGCTAATCCTAAGGAATGTTATCTTATGGCTGTTAAGAGAATTCTAAGATATTTGGTTTACACTCCGTACCTTGGCTTGTGGTATCCCAAGGGCTCCACTTTCAATCTATTTGGCTACTTCAATTCGGATTATGCCGGTTGCAAAGTAGATAGGAAGAGTACATCTGGGACTTGTCAATTCCTTGGTCGGTCCCTTATATCTTGGAGTTTTAAGAAATAAAATTCTGTTGCTTTATCCACTGCCGAAGCCAAGTATGTTGCTGCAGGTACTTGTTGTGCGCAACTACTTTGGATGAGATTTACTTTGAGCGACTTTGGCTGCAAGTTTAGTAAGATTCCACTCTTGTGTGACAACGAGAGTGCAATCAAGCTAGCTAACAACCCAGTAAACTACTCAAGAACCAAACATATTGATATAAGACACCATTTCTTGAGAGACCATGAGACCAAAGGAGATATCATTTTGAGCCATGTAAGCACCGATAAACAACTAGCCGATATCTTCACTAAACTACTTGATGAGCAAAGATTTTGTACCATGAGGAGTGAGCTAAATATTTTGGATTCTCGTAACTTAGTTTGAGATCATGCACATGCTTGCTTGCTATAGAATAATTTTCAAAAAAAATTTGAATCTTTTCTTACTTACTTGAGACTATTGTTCTCATTGTTGATTGTTGGCTAGTCTCAAGCTAAGTAAGCCTCTCACATCATGAGATATCTCTATCAAAATTCAATCCTATCCTTCACTAAAATTCTGCTCGGGATGATCCGGATACTCCGGTCATTTGTCTGGATTTTCCGGATATATGTCCGGATACTCCGGATGGTAAAACCATCCTATATATACCGTGGAGGGGTCCGGTTAAAACGTTTCACTCATTCATTTTCACCGCTACCATCTCCCTCTTCCTCTCCTCTTCCTCCCTCTCGCCCAAGGGGCGATTTCCACCATCCAAGCGCATAAAACTTGCAAATCGCTGAAGGAAGAGCGTTCTCCCATCCGGAAACTCCGGGGAACGCATTGGATTTGAAGTTTCGCGCGTGTTCAACTCCATTAAGGTATTCAAACTTCAAATCGCCCAATCTCTCAATGTAGTTGATGAAATTGGATATCCTTTAGGGCATTATCTTCACTCATGTCTAGCAACTCGTACCCCAAATTTCACTCAAATCTCATGGTAGAATCTTTCGATTTCTTGAACCTAGGGTTTAAAACTCGATGCCCGGAGACTCCGGATACTTTGTCCGGATACTCCGGACAGTGTGGCCGGAGTATCCGGACATATACCCGGACTCTCTGGATTTCAAGAATTCCAGCCAGCACGTTTTTCCCTCTATTGTTTCTAGATTGATCCTAATCACTCAATCCTATGTCTAGGCTATGGGAAGAGATTGTGCAAATGCTCCTACTGGGCAGAGACGGCAAAAATGTCGCCATGATCCTCAACATCAAGTGGAAGAGGACTCCCCTCCGAGTCCTCCTCCAAGAGAGCTTCGACCTAACCATCGCCCCGGCAAGGAACCTGCAAGCAGTAGCTAAGCTCCATCTCGTGCAGCTCGTCAGGCTCCTGACATGATGCCAAGCATGGCTGTGCCTCCTCCTACCCGGGCAAATCCATCAAGAAAGGGAATTGCTTGGGAAATCTGCCCTCGCACACCTCCACATCTTCAAATCGAGTATCAAGAGGATCAACGCTAGTATCACAGGTGCCCGAAGCTCACTCATCCTCAAATTTTGCCCGAGTTTGCAGTTGTCATGGGAAGAAACTACTTCAAGCAAACCGTGGCACTCACCAATGCACGCAAGGAGGATGTGTACAAGTATGAGAAGGCAGAAAACATGGAAAGGAGATTTCGGTGTCAATTGCATCAGGATTTCTACTCCTCTGTCGTCATGCGCAAGGGCAAGGCTCCAATTGTCCCTTGCAAGTATGTCGATTGGGCATATTTTGAGAAGCTCAACGATCCGTTCTTCAATCAAGCCATTGCAAAGTGCAAGGAATTTGGGCTCTATGATATCAGGGGTTTAGGTACGATTGGAATGAGGAGATACTTGCTCAATTTCACTCCTCTCTATTTTATGATGCAAGGCAGATTGCTTTCTTTTGGACAACCGAGGGAGTGAAGTATGGGGTAGATTACATGACCTTCTCTAGGCTTCTTGGACTTGGCTCAGAGGATAAGAAGAGAGATCCAATTCATGTGGAAAATCAATTGAAGCCAAATCAGCTACCGGCCCTCTTCTACAATCCGATTCTAGCGGAAGCCGGTAATGCAAGCACCCTTCAACCTTTCTACTATACAATGAATCAGTTCTTTTGTGCCACCATTGATGCCAAGGATGGAGATGCTACGGCAATAAGATACTTTGCTTGCAACCTTCTTGCCCGTGTCATACCCGGCGGGAGACCCTTCTCCATTATGGATTTCATTTGGAATGAGTTGAGGAGGACGATGAATGACCCCTAGAAATTTCTTCCTTTGCTCCTTATCTCATGTACATGATCGAGAGGGTTACCAAGGTCACTTTTCCTAAGGACTGCAAGCATGCAGCACTTCACCTTCATCCTCGGTCCGGTGATGCACCGCACGCACCTCCTCTTCATGCCAGTGCTACAAGAAATCCGAGATTTGATCCAGCTCCATCTCATTCTGGTGCATCTTCTTCCTCTCGCCACGGTCATCATGATTCGTTCATCAAGCGGGCACTCAAGAGCATCTTTAGCATGTGCAAGACCGCTACTCATGAGATAAATGAAAACCGCCGTGACATTATTGAGATCAAGGGTCACTTAGGACTTCCGGCGGATCCCTACCATGAGTTGCCTGAGTTTGATGACCCTTTTGCCGAGTGGGATGCCGCGGATGAGGCTGCTGTTGCTGCTGCTTATGCACCTCTTCCTCGCCCACGTCGCCGCTCTCGTGCCCCTACTCATTCTCGTCGCTCTCCTCCTCGTGGCCAAGAGATCTTTGATGAAGAAGAAGAGACCGAAGAAGAAGAACCTCACAACTACCGTGAGATTCCTGACTCGGATGAGGATGAAGACACATTAGATGACGGCGCCCAAGATGATGATGACGAGTAGACCATTTTGCTCTTTTCATTCCCTTTTTGGTACTTGATGACAAAGGGGGAGTGAAGATGATCATTTATGTACCTTTGGGCTTGTATTATCATATTGAACTTGTATCGTATTTGAAAACCTGTAGTGTGTGCTACGCTATGTTCAAAACTGTTTGACTGTCCTATTTGAAACTATTCTACTGTTCTAAGAGTTAAATGATAGTGTGATGTCCTTCTGTGCAGAAGGTCCGGACACTCCGGGTAGTTATCCGGATACTCCGGACATCCTGTCCGGAGTCTCCGGATATACACCCGAAGTCTCCGGGCTTCTTACAGCCAACAAAATTTTTCCTGAGTGCATAACCTATCATTCGCATCACACATTGTTTCAGCACACACTTGCTCACCCCACTGTATATTGTATAAAGAGTTTTTCATGTTCTCTTCATAATGTGCCAATTTCAACTTTTGAGAAGTCAATTTGAAATTTAAATTCATGGCATACATTAAGGGGGAGCTCTTTATTTTCTTAAGCCTGCTTCTTTATGATTTTTAAATGAAATACATGTGGGTTGTCATCAATCACCAAAAAGGGGGAGATTGAAAGATATCTAGGCCCCTTAGTGGGTTTTGGTGGAAGATGACAAAGCACATGTATATCTAATCATGTTATCGAACATGTGTGCAGGGGCTAAGAATGATGAAGCAAACCTTATTACAAGAACATGATCTATCAAAAAGGGAAATGAAAAGCCGTGTTTCAAATTTACTTGAAGAATTAGATTTTATTTTGAAATTGAGTATAGGAACACCGTACTATCAAGAGGGACTTTGATCCACAGGTATTGATGTGGTAGTTGTGCTCAAGAGAACCTACAAAAGCTATGAGAATCAAACCTACCACTAAAAATAGCCTTCTTGAGAAAATCCATGTTTATCCGGAATGTCCGGTACAATGTCCGGAATATCCGGACATTGTGATCCGGAGTATCCGAAAAGTAGCCCAGAGTCTCCGGGTAACTGTTACTCATCTGAAGTTTCTCTGGGACCGGAGTCTCCGGACCCCTATGTCCGGAGTATCCGGACATATACCCGGAGTATCCGGGTATCCTTCTCCCAATGGCTAATTTCTGTGAGTGGGGGTATAAATACCCCCCATACCCCTTCATTTACCTCTCTCTTGCCCATTTCGAAACAGAACAAGCCAGCAAGCAAAAGGAGAGCTCTCTCACTTCCCCTCTTCCATTCTTGAGTGATTTTCTTAGGGGATTCAAGTGAGATATTTGCAAGAGTAAAGATTCGTGCTAGAAAGCTTCCATTCCGTCTCTTGAGCACAAAACCCTTAGCCGGTGGATTCAAGTTTATTACTCTTAGAGCTTCAAGCTCCTAGACGGCTAGGCGTCGCTTGTGAGTGTTCAAGCAAGTTGTGAGCATCACAAGAAGTTTGTAATCTTCATTCCTCGCGGAGGAACTCATAGTAAGTATCCTCGGGTTTGAGCGTTGGTCTCGCCCTTGGAAGAGGAGTATAGGGGTTCTTGAGCACCGTCTCTTGAATCCTTCCTCAATGGAGACGTAGCTCCTTTTGGAGTGAACTTCGGAAAACAAATTCTATCTTTATTTTGTGCTCCTTACTAGTTTTATTAGATATTTACTTGTGAGACTAACTTTCTAGGGTTTGAGGTCGATCTACATTTATATTAGTCTCTAGAGCAAGACAACTGGTTAGAAACACTTCTAAGGTACTACTAGCTTGCCCAAATTTACTCGATCTAAATTGCAGCATCAATATCTTGTTAGTGCATACATTGTTTCATACCCGGACTCTCTAGACAATATTTCCGGAAACTCCGGACACAAGACCCGGAGTATCTGGACATATATCCGGAGTATCCGGACACCTGTGTTACTGACAGTGTGTAAAGTGTTTTAAGTTTTAGATTAACCCATTCACCCCCCCTCTAAGCATCTTGAGATCCTTTCAGTCATCGATATAAATCTCGACAATTCTGCCGATGAGCTTATGAAAAATATAATTTATTGCCTGTTGATAAGTAGCTCCGACATTCCTCAAACCGAAGGTCATCACATCCCACTCACACAGGCCCAGAGCCCTGGGCATCGGAACGCGGTCTTCGGGATATCTTCTTCTGCCATCAAAATCTGATTGTATTGTGCGTTGCCATCCATGAAGCTGATGACCTTATGACCGAAAGCAGCATCTACCAGCATATCCGCGATTGGCATCTGATAACCATCCATCAACGTAGTTTTATTCAAGTTCCTGAAATCCATGCAATCTCGCAATTTTCCATTTCTCTTGAAGTCAGCATATCGACATGGCCAAATAAATTTTGCTTCATACAACCTGGTTATCTCAGCCATAATGTCTTCATGCAGCTCTAGATTGAAGCAATACGGAGCTCGTTTAAAAGGCCGGTAACCTGGCTTGATGGGAAGTCGATGTTCCACAATTGATCAGCTTAATCCTAGCATCTCATAATATTCTCAAGCAAAATAGTCACGATATTCTTGTAACAATTCTACTACTTCTCATTTGAACTCAGGATCTAGTTTAGCACTTACAAATGTAGACCTTGGTCTGTCCCCGGTGCCAATGTCCACCTCTTCTAGCTCATCGGCCGACATAAAACCGTGCCTAGCTTGCCTTCTTCATTGAATTCACCATCCATTAAAACAAGCCTCCAGAGCCGACTGCTTGGATCGGCTTTAGCCCTGAATCGTATTTGTGTAGGACGTCTTTGTCACTTCAACCGATGAATCAACATTGTCAACCGATGAAAGGAACATCTTGTTTATACTAGCCGATGCTCTAGGATTATCGGCCTTAGACTTAGGGCGCCAAATTAGAGGCCTCAGCTTCTATCTCAAGCTGTTCGGTTTGCCTAAGATGTTGAACTCTTCTTTTCTGGGACCAGGTCAAGCTTCCAGGGCACCATTGCGGGTTCTCCTTAGGAATGTACTCGTGGCGGTACGCGGGTTCGTCCAATTCTTCTACCCGGCTATATCTAGCCGATCACTTTTCTGGAAAGCTTAGCCTCCCATGTACCAAAGTCCCTTTTTGCGGCTGATCACGATGATCATAGTCCTTTGATCGTCTATCGTGCATCGGCCTTTCTTCCTCCCGAGATTGGTATTCAATCCGATCATGGATGGAGTGATGTTGACTCTTGTAATCGTAATGACCCCCTTGACGTCTCTTGCATCCTGGCAATCTTGGACCCAGGGTAATCTCAAGCCTTCGTTCCAACAGTACGAAGAAAGAACAGCGCCAGTGCGACTCCTATTCATGTCATTCTACTTCTTGATGTCTCCGAGCCCTCTCCTGCTGACGCTTGTACTTATTCAGCAACATTTATTGCATCACTCTAGGGCAACATATTCCTTCAGTTGCCCGCTCCTCCTCGTATTGGTCATATTTATTCGCAATTTCTTCGGCCGATATCTGTGCTCTAGGGTCAACCGACCCGGATTCCTTAGCTAACTGAGATGTTAGCACCTTGGCCTTCCCTTTTTTGAGCTCCACCATGTTGACCCCTGCTGATGGGAAGGGGGTTGATCAATCTTCATCAGCCTTTTGGAATCTTCAATTTGGATCCTCCCTTGCTCAATGGCCGATTGAATCTGTTGGCAGAACACCTTGCATTCATTAGAACTGTGAGAGTTGGAATTGTGCCACTTGTAGTACTTCTTATTTTTCAACTCATCGACTGATGGGATATTATGCTTTGGGGAAAGCTGAATTTGTTTCTCCCTTAGCAAGAAATTGAAAATCTGGTCGGCCTAGCTAACGTCGAAGCTGTACTTCTCTGTGTTATCTTTGACCCACGAGCATGAGACTAGCTTCTTGCTCCTTGTCCATTCAGCCAAGCCGACCTCACCTTCCTCATCTGAATCTGACTCCTGGGAACCCACGTTTCCGACTTTCTTTTGATATCGGCTTCCTCTGGAATCATGATAACTATTCTCGTGAGCCGATACTCTTTGGATGATGCGCACGAGGCTCTTGAACTCCTGTGCAAAGTACCTCTCCTTGATAGCCGGTAGTAAGCCCTGAAAAGCCAGCTCTGCAAGTTGCCCGTCAGTCAAATTCAAACTGGCTCCTGATGTCACAGAATCTCTGGATGTACTCTGGAACCGATTCATCATTCCTCTGTCTGATGGCAATCAAATCCGACAGACGCATCTCATGCAGATGAATAAAGAAGTATTTGTGGAACTGCTTCTCCAAATCAGCCCAGCAGCGAATAGAGTTAGCAGGTAGTGATGCGAACCAGGTGAAAGCTGATCCTGATAGAGACAGAGTGAATAGCCAAACTCTCAGTGCGTATTCAATGGCGGATTCTCCGCACTGAGCCAAGAATCGGCTAACGTGTTCGATGGTCGACACGTTGGCCAGAAAACTTAAAGAAATTTGCCATCCTGTATCTATTTGGTAACGACACCCGGTCGAATGCTTCTTGGTGGGGATGCCGATACATGTACGCCTGATCTTTAGGCCTTAAACCAAATTGATTCTGAATCACTTCGGCAATCATGCTTGCCCAATCATCAACTGACAAGGGCTGCTGCTAAGCTCTTGGTCATAGGATGTGAATCGCGCTTGCCCCGTGCCTCATAGTGGAGCCTCATAGTCCGTGTAATTGGACGCCCAATGAAATCCTTGTGGAGGTGCACGTCCTCCGGGGTTGGCCCTGTAACCTGTGGCGTGGAATTACTACTCCGGCATGTTTGGCACATAATTATGTCTTCCGCTAGCAGTTTGCTGATTGGGGCCTATCTGCTGTGCACTAGTCGTTTGTTGCCAATACCCTTGGTTGCTTGGCATCGGCATTACTTGTTGATGCCCCCCTTGCGTGGAAGAAGTCTGCTGGTAGCCATTGGGGTAGAGAAGGAGCCTGCTGTGGAAACCCGCTCACCGGGTGTGGTACTGTGAACGGCGACCTGCTAGTGTGCTGTGATGCCGAAGGAATCCGAAGTGGCACCTTCGGCAATGTCATCTCTTCCATCTGTACACCTTTGCCTTTGTAGCTTGGAGCCGATGAATCTATGTGAAAATAAGTAGGGCCCGCTTGTTGTCCTAGGGGTCCATCGGCTACCTACCTGATCATATTGGCCAGAGTGTTGACCAGAACACCAGACTGATTTATGAGCGCATGATGGACGACCGCATGGACCTCCTCTCTTATGGTTGGTGCGCTTGACAATCCTGCCGATCTGTCCTGGTGCTGGTTACCATGACGAACGGTGTTGGCAATGAGCTCTTGTGGATCACCCTGCCTCTAGTCTTGCCGAAGGAGTCTAGGCACAGTCTAACGAACGCGTCCTTATTGTCCTCCACCATCTTCCTTTGCTCATCATTGAGATCCTCCATGGTGACCTCGATGATGTTCTTGGGGTTCGTGTCTTCCGGCATGGTGATGGTAGTTACTGTCATGTCCCACTGGGCGTGCCAAAAAGCGTGTTGCCGCAAAAATCGGATGGTGAATCTTGCGGAGCATGACACGCTAAGGTCTGGGAGCTCTGCTTATCTCCAGTGCAGGTCCTGCAAATTGGGTTCAGGGCATGCTAGTCAATTTGACCTGTAATTGCCAAGAGAAAAGAAATTTAATCAGTAAAACAACAAGGAACACATCGGCTGGAATTCCGAATAGTTCCATAGATGGTATTGGCCAGGAAGTCCGATTCCAAAATATCCATCGGCCATGAAGCCGAATCATCAAAACCAAGATTAAGAACAAAAATCTTCATGATTAAATTCAATCCCTTAATTATATCGGATCTACCGTCACCATTAGTCGGATCGGACTTAACCGAGACAGCGGTAACAGTAGGGTGATAAACCAAGTAGAACTAACATATGCATCTAACTAATCGGACCTTGCGCTTAGTATGAAGCCCTAATCGGCCAAGAGAGCCGATTGCAACTACCGGGCTGCCACAATCATTTCATCAACCCAAGACAAATGAATCCAATCGATAAGACTTGACCTAAGATCATCATCCAAGGATCGGACCTAACTGAGACATCTTGGGATAACTAGATTGGTTCAAACGAATCGACCAATAAATTTACTCGTGACAAGCTCCATGATTAGCGAAAACTTGATAGTTTTAGTGAGAATTGATAAAGAGATCGGCGAACAAATTGCTGCATGAAAAGGTTAATAAAAAGCCAATAACTCTATGATAATCACAAGATAAATTGTGAGATCTACTAAGAACTAGCAAGAGATCAAAAGATGCAGCCTTACAAGAACTTGGTAGAAATCGATAACTTGTAGATTGAACTAGATGAAACTACAACGATGTGCCGGTAATTAAAGCCTAGATAATCTAATAAAAATGAGCTTACCAACAAGCCGGAGATCAGATTGATGTAGCCCTACTTGCCGAAGAAGTCGCCGAAATAGTACTCTACTCCTACTCCTAGGGTTTTAGCGAAGTGCCAAGAAAAGGTTTATTGATTGGTGATTGTCCTTTACAAAACCCTAATGTCTAGTGTTTATAGCCTAAGGCTATAACTCGTGACTTATCACGTCTTAATAAACTTGAAAGAAACAAATCTACTAATTTTCATAAAAGACCCTCCAAAAAAGAAACGAACTGGATTCCCAAATCGAGAATCCGACTCCCTATGTCATTGTGATAGTCCCTGGATCAAGCGCTATCACATACAGTACTCATTCCAATCATAATATCATAGTCATACTTCGCATAAGGTCAATCATGGGTTTAATTATTACATAAATCTATAGGATTTGTAGTACGGACTTCATTACAAGCCTCTCGGCTAGAGCGAACAAACAGAAAATGGAAAGTGGTAGCTAAGCTTCTAGCCGTCCTTCATCTTCTGGAACCTCCTCCAAAGGCAACTCGAGCTTCGCACGGGCTTCAATCGTACCAACCGTCGTTGTTGGAGTCGAACTTCGGATCGGATACTGCATCGTACCAGGCTATCCCCAAGGTACGGGATAGGTTCACGTCACCATCCGAATGCAAGCTTTAAAATGGACTATACTAAGGGTATAACAAAAGTTCAAGGGATTAAGCTGGGGTTTCCTATGAATGCGCAACATATATATATATATATATATAACTTCTTCCAACTTCGGACTCCGGCCCTTCCTGCATTCCGGACTCCCTGTCCAACACACACCTTTCAAAACCACCAAGTTGATGCGAGGACTCCCTCTCCTCGCATCTCAACTGCCCCTGGCAGGAAGTCATTTCTAGAGGGAGGTAGAATCATGAGTAGCACTAACTAATAAGACCAACAGAAGAGTAGGGTTTTCCATGACCGAGAATGCAGCTATACATATAGTTTTCACCCTGTAAGGGTTGTACACGTGGACCCACTCGAATTGACGCCAGCCGGGATCAGCCGACTGAGCGATGAAACACCGATCTACTAAAACAGGACTAGGAGCCATGGCACCATCCGACTTTCCCAGGTCTTGGGCGCATCCTCCCGCAAGAGCTTGCTCCGGGACTGTGAAGCCTCCCTTGCATCTCGGGAAACATGAGGTCAGCACTTCCTTCCCCTGCACCGATACTCGATCCTCCTACCGGCTTGGTACCGCAGTTGCTAGCCCCGGATCGGGCCCACCCTCATAATGGGTAAGTGGTGTGCACGCTTAATATAGTCCCACTAATCATAGTTACTCTCATCTGGTTCTCAATTGCTGAAGCGGGCATCTTCATCATATGCGTCTCCACCGCAATGGTCTGCAACTGCACCCATTATGGGTGCCCCCAACACCTCAACCAAGTATCCAACAAGTTGTACCCACCACAGGTACTCTGTAGGGTGTGCTAAGATACACACCCCAAGCCCTCAATCCACGATCGAGTTAAGTTTGCCTGCTCCCGGCTAAAAAGCCCTATTCACCAACTCCTAGAAAGTGTATCTCCACTCACGCCAAGACTATCCATCCATTCCCACACATACACATGCAAAGCCTAGCAAGGCATTTCATATAATATTCAAGTATGATAGGATTGCAAGGAGTAGAGGTAAATAAATAGGCTATGCAGGCTCATCTCATAGTAATACATGATGTAGCGGTAGCATATCTGGCAAGCAATGCGTAATAGGTATTCAGATCGTAGATGGGCGCGAACCTGGCGGTTCTTCGAAGTCCTCCTAAGCCTCCGGGTGGTCCTGGTCGTCGATTAGATCCTCGTAGTCGGATCATATTCGTATATACGAGTAAGGGCAAGGACCAAAATATAAAAGTTCACAAAAATCACCAAATAAGATCCAAATCACCACAAAGCCTACTCTAATGGGTAGTTCATAATTTTAGAAGAATTATGGAACTGGTTTCATAATTTTCGGAGGTCCGGTTGATTTATTATGAACATTCTGAGGAAAAACCTATTCCTGAAATTAATAAAAGAATTTCGGAAAAGAAAAATCACTCAGCAGTGACACGTGGCAGCACCAGAGTGTGCCATGTGGCATGCTAACATCAGCATGACATCAGCAGGGGGTTAGTACTAGCTGACGTCAACAGTGGCCCCTGCTGACGTCACCGTTGACCAGTCAACGGGGTCACCGATCAGTGGGACCCACTAGTCAGCCTCACCCCGAGGCTAACACGTGGGGCCCTCGGTCAGGCCAGGTAAAAGAAAAGGAAAAAGGGGCTCGGCTCCATTTTTTGGGTCGAAAGTGGTTGGGCCGGCTCAAGGCCCAACTCGGCCTGGCTTGACTCAAACGGGTCAGCTCGGCCTGCGGCTCAGTAGGCCGGCTCGGGCTCACGTGCTGGCTAGGCGTGGTAGGCCGGCTCGGCTCAGTAGGCCGGCCCACGGTCTATTTCCTCCCCCTTTCTCTCTTTCTGACACAGCGGGCCCAGGGGGCAGCGCCCCTTTCTCCGCCCGACAGGCGGGGCCCCCTTGTCGGTCTCCCATCGGATCTGGTGTGGCGGAAGATCCGGTGCGGCTCGGGCCTATGTGGTTCTATGTGCATGTGGTCAGGGTGTGTGTGTGTGTGTGTGTGTGTGGCATGCACCTAGGGCGTGTTCAATCAAATGCCCGAAAGGGCTTGGCCGCGACGCGAACGCGACGTCGGGGCGTTGGTGCATGGTCACCGCGCACGGCAAAGCTGTGGTGGGGTCGAGGAGTGGCGGCGGCAGGATGACGGTGGGGTAGGCAAGGCGAGAGGCGCGCGCGGCACGGTCCGGCGGCAGTCCTGCCCACGCGAGGGCTCCCGGACCCGCGACGTGGCATGACGGCGTGAGGCAAGGGCGGGTAGAGCGGTTGGGCTCCAGCTAGAAGTAGGGGTAGGATGGCGGTGAGGTGATGGGGCAACAATCATGGCACGGGTGCCCAACCGGTGCAAGATGTGAGCATGTGCGCGCGGGTAGCTAGGATCTAGGGCCGGGCCACAGCGACGTCGCGTCTGCAAGGGTGGACGAGGGCGATGGCGAGGCCCCTGCAAACAACGCGATGGGAAGGAGGGCGCCTAGGGCCTTCTACGGGTGGTTCATCGGCGGCTTGTGGCTCACACCGGCAGCAACAAGGAGGTGCGGGTGAGCGGCAGCGGCACTCACCGGTTGGGCTCACAGGCGAGGGTCTCGGTGCGGTGGCAGGTCGACGCAGGCGAGTCGAGGCCGTGCAGGCCTCGCGGCTACGGCAGTGTAGATGTACGGGCGCGAGCTCGGTGGAGAGGCTCCGACGGCGATGGTGGCGGAGTGCTCCCGGCGGCTGTCTTCCTCGCGCTGGCAGCTTCCTTGGCCCTTCAGCTCCAGGTGGCTCCCCACCAAGCTCCTCGTCTCCTCCTTTCCTCCCTCGGACCTCTCTTCTTGGCGGCGGCGGCGGACAGCAGAGAATACCCCCGGAGCTCTAGGGTTCCGCGGCTGCGGTTGGGGACTCCTTATATGCGCGGCGCTAGGGCTTGGGCTCGTAGGGATGGCGTCGATGCTTGGCTTCCGTGCCACGGCCACGCAACATGCATCAGGCGGCTGTGGGAGCAGGGCTAGGGTTTTCGGGGTGTGTGGGCGGTCAAGGCGAGGTGGAAAGGGGCGCGCAGGCAGTTGCTCTCCTTTGTCGTGGAGCGAGGGAGGTGCAGGGCGAGGCGGAGCGGTGACGTGAGCGGGCAGAGGCGCGGGCGCGCAGACGGCGGCGTCGGTGGCAAAGCAGCGAGAAGGAAGAAAGGGGGAAAGGGGAATAGGGGCACGTGTGACGTGTGGGGTCGGATGGCAGCGACAGCGGCGGGGAAGGCGAAGGGTCGCGCGCCGTGCGCGGGACGGGGTGGCAAGCTGGGCTGGGCTGCGACGTGGGCTGGCTGAGCAGGCCGGGACGGGGCACGCGAGGCAGGCCGGGGCGAACGGGCCAACTTGGGCCGTGCGGGTTGGGTTTAGGGGAAGGGAGAGATGGTGCAGGCTGGGCTGCCCGTGTTGGGCCGGGATGGCCAGCTAGGCTGAAGGTTTGAGACTAGCTTTTGAATTTAATTTGAATAGCTCAATTCAAATTAAATTCCATAAAATTTTCAAACCAGCCAAACTAAATTTGAATTAACAAGTTCAAAAGAGATTCGAACAATTCCAAATTATTTCACACTAACATTTTAATGGTCCTTAATTAAAAATATTGAGTTGAATTACTAAAATTTCGAGATAGAAAGGATATAAAATTGTATTTGGAACTAGCTAAAAGCACATACATGAAAGATTTTTGAAAATTCAAAATTTTGCACAATTATAACATTCCTATCGGACTCTTGGATCTTCTGATGACATCATCATCCTGTCGCCCGAGCTGTTGCTATCCGTTGTATCTCCTTTGACCGGATCTTGACCACACCTTGACCATATCCCTACCAAAATTATACATGCGAAATTTGACGTCAACACTTTGCTCTTTTCATCTTTTATTTGTTTCTTTATAAAGACAAAAGGAGAGAACACTGCCAGATGTTCAAACGACCACTACGCCTTTACTCTTTACTTCGAAGTACTAATAACCCTCCGACTCCTCCCTTTTTTGAGTATACTGTAATGCTCCTAAACCAACAATCAAGGCTTCCATGGAGCACCGAGAGAGCTTAATTTGTACTATCAGTTGTGCTTCCTGCATGTATTGTTACTGGTGCTAATAAACATTCATTATTGGGAAATTCTAGAGCGTTACGGCCCACAGCCCAGTTGAATTCATTCCTCAAACAGCCCAGTTGATTTCATTCCTCCTGTGGACTCGTACATGGAGGCCCAATCCAGTTCGATTATACCCTTCTTGTTGCATGGTGTCGGTCTGGCCTGCCGTCTGGGCCTGTCGTGACTATATGTCCCGCGCGTGATAAATCATCGAGCCATCAACTCTAAGGTGGAGTTCAAGACCTTATCAATATGGGCTCGTGTATATGAGCTGCCAACAGGTTTCAGGACGGAAAATATAGGGCGCCAATTGGGGAATAAAATAGGAAAATTTCTGAAGATGGATCTAGATGAGGAATTTAGTGGATGGAGAGATTTTCTGCGCATCAGAGTTAAATTAGATATGGAGAAACCTCTGACTAGGGTTGTCTTTATTTCTTTGGGAGCAGGAAAGCGTGAACCATTTCGGGTGAAATATGAGAAGCTCCCAAAGTTCTGTGCTGTCTGTGGTCTTCTGGGTCACGTTGAAACTGAATGTGGCGACGGTGTTCATGATAAGAAAGCCCTCCAATACGGGGACTGGTTGGTGGCTAGCCCTGAAAGAAAAGGGAAAGTAAAAGGTAGCAGGTCTGCGGGTTCAGGGGATACAAAGGGATCAGATTCTAAAAATTCAGAAAAGACTCCTTTTCAGAAGGGATATGTTGAGACCAAGAATGGAAGTAGCAGCCAGAGAGGCTCAAGTGACTAGGTCGAATTAAGGGATGATGCAAGAAGTCCCTTAAAGAGGGATAGTGATCGGCTCCCAAAGTTGGGTGGAAGTGAGACCAAAAGGCTTAGTGCACTAGGAGATGATGAAATGCATCTAAGTAATGACCTGGCTTTGGCTCTTATCCCTGCAAGGGATAAGATGGAATATTTGGAGAATATATTTGAATTAAAGGATGGTCGCCCTCAGTTAGATTGTTCAGACAGGAGTGAATGTGGAAGAGACTTTGTTCTGGAAATGAGAAGTCAGAAGAAACTAAGAGTGCAGGGGGGGAATGAGGTAGTGCATGACATTGAAATGAGATCGGCGGGCTCCCTAGGGGAGTGCCGCCGGGAACAATGAAAATCCTAAGCTGGAACTGTCGCGGGATTGGCAACCCTGCGACGGTAAGAGAACTTCGCGATTTCGCGAAGGATTATGCCCCCTCGGTGATTTTTATCATGGAAACACATATTGCAAAATACCGAGTGGAAAACTTGAGGTACACTGGGTTTTGATTATAGTTTTGCTATTGGTAGTTGCGGAAGAAGAGGAAGAATGATGTGTCTGTGTCCGTTAAAAAATTCTCGAAATATCATATTGATACATTTGTCAGTGAAAAAGGAAAGGAGCCTTGGCGCATATCCTTTATTTATGGAGAGGTAAATAGATCTCTAAGATTTCGCACTTGGGACATTATGAAGCAGATGAGGAGTGATACGGATTTACCTTGGGTTTGTATGGGTGACTTTAATGAGATTTTAAGGAGAGAAGAACAGTTAGGCCCAAATATAAGAGAGGAATTTTTGATGGAAGGTTTTAGGGAGGCGGTGGATGTGTGCCAACTTTGTGATATAGGCTATATGGGTGTGGATTGGACCTTTGAAAAGAAGGTGACTGGAGGGCACTATGTTCGAGTTCGACTCGATAGGGTTCTAGCTTCGGCTAGTTGGTGCTCTTGTTTCCCTTTTGCTACAGTCCATCACCTTACAGCAGTAAAATCTGATCACTCTCCTATCCTTTTATCCCTCCAGCCAGAGGAAACGAATAATTTCATGTGTGGTCGTGGAAAGCCTTTCAGATATGAGCTTATGTGGGAGACAAATGATGGCATACGGTCCCTAATCCAACAGGTTTGGAAGTCTGAACAATACTGTAATTCTGTAAAGGATATGAAAGACAAATTACTCAATCTTGGAGGGGAGCTCAAGGCTTGGGGAGAGAAGAACTTTGGTGCTGTGAGGCGTGAAATGCGTGAACTGAAGAAAAAACTTGAAAAGATGAGATCTGAACCGGCAAGAATTGATGTTTCAGATGAGGAACAAAAGATTGTTGATCGTTTAGTTCTGTTAAATTACCAGGAAGAGATTATGTGGAAGCAAAGATCACGTATTAATTGGTTACAAGAAGGGGACAACAATACCAAATTCTTTCATCAAAGAGCAAGCAGAAGGAAAATAAGAAACACAATTGTGAGGCTTAATCGATCGGATGGTTCAGAATGTACAAATGTCAATGAGTTGCAAGGGATGGCAGTGGACTTCTTTCAGAATTTATTTGAATCGGAAGGAACATCTAACATGCATCTAGTGTTAGACCATGTTTGCCGCAAGGTAACAGATGAAATGAACCATTTTCTATGTGCCCCTTTTGATGAAAATGAAGTGAAAAATGCTCTTTTTCAAATGTACCCTACAAAAGCGCCCGGCCCTGATGGTTTTCCGGCATACTTTTTCCAGCGCAACTGGGATATATGTGGTCAAGATCTAACAAGGATGGTGCTGAAAGTTCTCAATGGAGATGAAATACCAACTGATATCAATGGTACGTTCATCGTTCTTATTCCAAAAGTTCAGAATCCTGTAACTTTGAACCAATTTCGACCAATAAGTCTTTGCAATGTGATATACAAAGTTATTTCCAGGGCACTGGCAAATCGGTTAAAAAAGGGTTCTTCCTGATATCATTTCCAATGAGCAATCAGCTTTCATCCATGGTAGAATTATCACCGACAATGTCCTAGTGGCGTATGAATGTTTGCATTTTATGCGGAAAAATCGCTCAAAATCTAATGCGCATTGTGCTTTGAAATTAGATATGACAAAGGCCTATGATAGAATAGAATGGAGCTATTTGGAGGCTATAATGTTAAAATTGGGCTTTAGCCGTCTGTGGGTTGATAAAATAATGAAGTGTGTTACATCTGTTTCCTTTTCAGTCTTTTTTAATGGAGAACGGCTACAAGCTTTCAATCCAACTCGTGGCATCAGACAAGGAGACCCAATTTCTCCTTATCTATTTTTGCTTTGCGCAGAAGGACTTTCTAGTATACTCAAAGGAGAAGAGCGTATCCGGGGAATTCAGATTGCGCAAACGGCTCCGAAGATCACTCACCTACTTTTTGCTGATGATAGTCTTCTATTCTTCAGAGCTACAGAGAGCAATGCAAGATCGGTGCAAGAGTCTCTTCAGAAATATTGTGATGCCTCCGGTCAACAGGTGAACCTCACAAAATCATCCATTTTCTTTAGTAAAGGGTGTAGGCAAACAACTCGCAATGAGATCAAGGTAATTACTCATGTAGAAAATGAATCCTTAAATGAGAAATACTTGGGTTTGCCTACAGAAGTTGGTAGATCAGTAAATGGTTCTTTTCATTACCTTAAGGATAGAGTGTGGAATAAAGTGCAAGGATGGCTAGAACAGACTCTATCTGCTGGGGGCAAGGAAGTTTTAATTAAAGCTGTTGCCCAAGCCATTCCAACTTATACTATGGGATGCTTCAGCTTACCAAGAGGGTTGTGTGAGCATATAAATTCTTTACTGCGAAAATTTTGGTGGGGCAGCGAAAGAGGCAAAAGAAGAACATGCTGCGTAGCTTGGGACAAAATGGTCCAACCAAAGTATATGGGAGGGCTGGGTTTCAGAGATATTGAATTTTTTAATTTAGCTTTGCTTGCTCGTCAGGCTTGGCGCCTGCTTATTAATCTGAATTCCCTGTGTGCTCAGATTCTGAAGGCTGCTTATTTTCCATCTGGCGATATCCTCCGCGCGCAAGTCAGGAACAATCCATCTAAGACATGGAGGGCTATATGTGATGGGATTGAAGTGCTTAAGCAAGGGCTAATCAAACGTATTGGTGATGGTGAAAGCACGCATATCTGGAACTGTAATTGGATTCCGAGAACTGGAATGTTCACGCCTATAGCCTCAAAAGTAGCTAATCCACCATCAAGAGTTTGTGAGCTCATTGACCATACTTCTATGTCATGGAAATCTGAAGAAGTGAGGAAATATTTCTTGGAAATAGACAGTGAAGCTATCCTCCAAATTCCACTTAGTATGAGGAAGCAAGAAGACTGTTGAGCTTGGCATCATGAAAGAAATGGTCTATTTACTATTCGCTCAGCTTATAGGATGTTAATTGAAGCTAAGAGGAGGAGGGAGGATTATTTTGAAGGTCGTGGCAGCTGTTCCGATGCTGGAAAGATTTATAAAGAGTGGAAACAACAGTGGAAACTGAAGCTTCCATCAAAAATCAAGGTGTTTTGCTGGCGCTTAGCACTTGACTCAATTCCTACAGCAAGTGTGCTGAAAAGGAAGAATCTGGCAGCAACACCAGAATGCAAAATATGTGGGGCAGAAGATGATACATGGGATCACTCCTTGCTGCACTGTACAATGTCTCGGTGCGTTTGGGCTTTGCTAGACGAAGACCTCTCTGAGTTATTAGCTTCTTTACGTATTGTTGATCCTAAGCAATGGCTCTTCTTTATGTGTAGCAATGTTCCACAAGCAGAAAGTACTCATATCTTGGTTACATGTTGGGCCATTTGGAATGCTAGAAGAAAATTTATTCATGAGGGGATTATGCAAAGCCCCTTCTCAATTATGACCATGGCCAAGCGCTTAATAGAAGAATTGGAGTTTGTGAACAGAGCCCAATCCAAGGAAATCAGCAAGTGTCAGCCAAGATTAGGATCTCAATGTTGGAGAGCTCCTGAGAGTGGTTTCTCCAAGTTAAAAACAGATGCTGCTGTTAGTAAATCAGGTTCATATGGAGCTGTGGCAGCAGTTTGTAGAGATAATCAGGGGGCGTTTATTGCATGCAGTGCTCTCGTTGTACAGAATGTCTCCGATCTAGAAACTCTTGAAGCAATGGCTTGTTTGGAGGCGCTAGCTCTTGCAGAGGACTGCAGAATAAATAAAGTGCTGGTGGCATCAGATTGTCTCAATGTTATCAATAATATTAATGTAATGCCCCGTTGTGTTTATATGATGGTTCTTCAGGATATTCATCAGAGATCAAAATCTTTTGACTGTGTGCGCTTCGCACACGAAGGTAGGGAATCAAATAGAGAGGCTCATTTCCTTGCTAAATATGCTTGTACTCTAGGGGTTGGCCGGCATATTTGGCTTACCTCTCCTCCTATTTTTATTGATGTAAACACTCAAAATTGAGTAATGAAATCCCTACCTTCCTCTCAAAAAAAAAATCAACGCGTCAATCTACTGCATGCGCAGTGTACGAGTCAGCCATCTGGTGGAAGCTAAAGCATACTGCTGCTGCCAGATCATATGTCTATTATTAGTTTAAACTGCTGACTTTCTATGTCCACACTTCGGATATATTAGATCTACTCTAACCTAATCACGTGACCAGTGCTAATCCTAACACGATGTTTCTTTTATTATTTCTTTTTCTTCTCCTATTTATCTTTATTTTCTAATTCTTTTTCTTTTCTATTATTTTCTTTTAGTCATGACCCTAGATTCTTTCTTTCGTTTTCATTTATTCTTTAGCTTCTTTTCATTTTGCTTTTTTCTTATATTTTTCCTTTTTAATTCTTTATTTTATATTTTAATTTTTCATTCTGTCCACATTCTAATTACGTTAGAGGTATTATTTTGATGGGTTTGTAATTTATTTTCTTTACAATTTCCATAATTTTATTACTATTTCCTTCCGCATGCATGCAAGACGTTGCACCATATTTTCTCTTTATTCTATTATTTCTAATGCTCCAATAAATGTTTCTTCACTAGTATATAATTTGTCTTCCTTTTCTTTTCATTTATTCTTATTTTGTTCTCTATTTTCTTTCTTTATTTTAAATGTACTAATAATTAATATATTTTTCTAATATGATTTTTCTATTATTTCTTATCTATTTTTTTCTTTTATGCTTTATTTTCTTATTCCGCTCTTTTTACATATTCTTTTATGTACCTATCCTTTTTTATATTTTTTATATTCTTCTGTTACTCCTTATTGTTCAATTTATCCATTTATTTTTTATAGATAGTAATATTTTATTTTTATTTATAATATAATTATTTGAGGTGTATAATTTATTTGTTCGCTTTGTAGATTAAATTGTTCAGCCATGTTGACTCATTTGTTCGCGATATTTATTTTCTATTATTTAGTCTATACAATCAAATATTCGCGATCTTTAATATTTTGTTCGATCGTTATGTTTAGTTTTTTATTCGTAAAATAATTATTTGTTCATGTTGTTAAAATATTTGTTCCCAGATCCGAAATTAATTATTTAGTATTAAGAAAATGTTTTAAAAAGTATCGTGCAAACATAGACAAGTGTGGTCTTGTTTTGAAGATCTTGTCATAAGAAAGATAATGATGCAATCCAAATTTAATTTAGAAGCTTGGTTTAATATTTATAGCTCCTTTTAGTTTGGAATTTGCATGTATATGGGTGATGTCATCACAGGTGTCTTCTTTTACATGCACAGAATCTTTCCTCTTTAGCTTAAATTATTGAACCAAGTTGCGCACAGAAACCGTTCCGCAATTGGGCTGACGACCTAATGTCGTTCAGGTGATGGTTTCCGTAATTATCCCGTGAAGCGACGTATAGACTGACCCGTCTGGGCCGCCGCTCCGATTTCTCGCTTAGCTTGAAAGACGATGTCACGAGGATGAAGATGAAGTCCATTTCATAGATATATATATAAATTGATAAATCATAAACTTTGCTCGTGGTTGGTTGGGCATTCCTGGATAAGTGAGATTCGTTTGCATTTTTGTTAACTGTGTCTAAATGATATTGTTTTCCGCTGATGGGTGGGAAATGATGATTATCGATCAGGTCATGGTTTCAGGCGTTACGCTAACGTCCATGCATGCGATGTCACGGCCGGATCGGAGTTCGCACAATCACACGTGCCGGTATGTGAGGATGTGCACGAGGCATCTCTGATTTCTCGGTGCAGCCCGGGATCTTCAGGGGTGCAGCATGTGTATATTCATGGAGAATATATATGATATATATACAACCTAGCTAAAGGAGTAAAGGAGGAACAAGCAGCTGGGCATGATCTTCAGGGCCGGCCGGATTCCAGCAGGTGCCTGCAGAGATGTAGTAGCTAGCCACAGCCACTGCTAGCAAATTGATCCATTTAGTCTCCCACCGGTTCTGCAGGTTTCGCGGCCGAATCAGTGCCTGCTCCATTCGCCCATCCCTTTAAGCTATCTCCAACCGTCGTTCTCTATATCCTTCTTTATATTCGTCATTTACAGACTTCTCTACAAGATTCTCTCCTCTATATCTCATTTCTTTCCAACAACATTCTCTAAATCTCGTTCTCTATACATTAAACCCTATATTAGAAACATATTTTGTTCCAAATTTTTGTACATACGTATTTATCATACCTCAAATGCTATGGACATATTTTATTTTTATTTAATCCAGTGTTTAAAACGTAAAGAAAAAATAGAGAAGAGGAGAGAGAATATCTATATATAGAGGAAACCTGTAGCGTTCTCTATTTTAGAGGACCATTTAGAGAACGCTGCTGGAGCATATAAAGAACGGAATCTTCTCTATAGATAGGGTAGAGAACGGTTTAGAGTCTTCCGTTGAAGACAGGCTTAGCTGGCGGCAGCAATGATATTAACAACTCGGCCGCCCATACGGGAGGCCGCCAAACAAGCCGGACGAACGCATCGCGTACGTGCACCGATAAGCGGGAGCGAGAGCAAGCTAGATCGGGTCGTCGGGACCTATAAATGCCACCCCAAGCACAGCTCCTTGGAAACCATCCCAGAAACACATCGACGATCGAGCCATAGCAACAAGCTATAGGGGCAACAATATAATGGCAGCATCCAAGCTTGTCATGGCCCTGCTCGTCGCAGTAGCCGCCCTCTCCATGGCGGCTGCCCAAGCGCCTCCTCCGCCACCGCCGGCTGTTCCCCCGCCGCCGCCGGCGGCGGCCGGGAACGGGACCTGTCCAACCAACGCGCTGAACCTGCGCGTGTGCGCCAACCTGCTGAACGGCCTGGTCACAACAAGCCTGGGGCTGGGACCGCTCGTCCCGGGGGCAGGGGACCAGCAGTGCTGCCCGCTGCTCGGGGGGCTCGTCGGCCTCGACGCCGCCGCCTGCCTGTGCGTCGCCATCAGGAACAACACCATCCCGGGCATCATCAACTTCTTCGTGCCCCTCGGCCTGGGCCTCCTCCTCAACCACTGCGGCAACACCACCGTCCCCGCCGGCGTCTCCTGCCCGCCCGCCACCGCTTAATCGCGGGTGGACACGGGTGTGCTCCAGCCCACATCTATCGTTGATAGATCTCTCTGTATATGTCCAGCTCCTGCATGCATGTCATGCGGCAACAGCAAGTCGATACCCCCTCAAAAAACACACACCGCAAGAGTCGATCCTGAGTGTGTGCAGGGTAATAACACGTGGCGCACGGAGCCTTGTAGTACGGGAACTGTTGTTTCGTCACGTACAAATAAATATGTTTTTGCTATAAACTTTATACGTGAAATAAAAAAAATATACATGTATGGTTGTGTTAATTTTGAGCCTTTGGTCATCTGTGACATGTGATGCTGCTCTTGCTCTTGACATGTTTGATCAAATGCTATTACTTGCAACAACCCACCTCTAGAACCAACTATCCAGCGGATCCTCGCCTTGGTTCTTCAGCGCATTATAAGACCCGACTATAATCTGGTTTTAAAATAATTGGGCCCATGCACCTATAGCGTCGCCGTCTGAATTCCTTACTTCATCCAATCACCGTATCAAGGTTTACCTAAAGTCTAAGCTACCTTGTTTAACCTTGTCCATGGATATTCACTATAATTCTGATTCTAGATAGATTGACACCATTAGATTCATTGTGAAAAAAATGCTTCCATACAGTATTTAATTCTTTTCAATTAAGATAATATTGTAGAGATTTTTAATGAAAATTAAAAAATCACTTATCATAAATCTAAATCTCTACTATAAAATATATAATAAGGGAGTTCTCCACCTGCGGTTAGTCTACCACCTTATGATCAGTATAATCCCCGCTCATTTGGCTCCGTGGACCCATCATGCACCCCCGCCCCCTCACCCGATCCAGATGTTCGTTCCCACCCAAACCTCACGATCATGGCATCTTTCCCTTGGATTCCTCTATGACGTGATCACATCTTCTCAAGCTCACTCGACCGTGGCGGCAACCATCATGTTCATTGCCGGAGCACGCAAGAATGGCCACGACTTCAATTGATGATTCTAGCCGGTGTGTTCCCTTGTGCACTCTTCACATCCCCATACATTATTTAAACTATATGCTATCGATATCCTCGAAGTGGTTCCTATGAGAGCAGCAACAGCTTATGTAAAAAGATGACCGTGTAGGTGCCATCGCCGCTCGGGACAGGTAGGTCGCCAACAGAGCCCTAGCTTTGATTCATCTAGGGGCAAAGGATCATGACTACGAGCGCTGCAGCTTACTAGCCCACCACAATAATCATAGAGCGTCATTGTCGTGAGGGGCGGTGATGGGTATACCTAAAAAAGGAATATCCCTAGCTATCCCTAGGGACCCATAATCAACTCATAAAGAAAAGGCCATGGAGGAAATTTTGGAAAGCTTGGGAGGTAATTAAGGTGATAAGTCACACAAAGGTCAGCTCGGATATGGCAAGCAAACCCTTGACGACTGCCCACGAAAGGCACAAGGAACGAACACAAGGCTTTTCGGTAATAATCTCATTGAGAGAAGTTCAAACCATTGTAATAGGATACAATCCAATAAAATAAGTAGTGTTTTGCTCCTCCACTAGGAGGTCCGAATCTGTATAACCTTGTGATTGCAAGGTGACGGGGTTAAATATCACGGGTACCCCTAAGCACGGTCCTTAGGAATCTAGTTGTAGATCAGCCTATCTCAACCGGACAGCCAGCCTGGTCCAGACAGGTGAGCGCAAGACCAAGAAGGGCTAGATGGCGCAGCGGATCCCGGCGGCCCAAGCGCCAGCCGGGTCCAGGACACGTGCCGGCCTCCCGACCCACGACGCAATGGAGGAGGTCGAGGGACCAAGCCGGCCCCAGAACCGGACTCAGCCCTAAGGCGACCTCGAGAAGGCGCGGGGCGGCATTAAATGCGCCAGCCTCGACAAGATGTGCATGCGCACCCCCGCCCCCGGCAGCCGGGGCAATGGCGCCGCCCACGAACCGGAGGACTGAGGAGCACCCCCGGTTCGCCGGGCTATCATGACGCCGCGATCGACGATCACGCTGGCCATGCTCCCTCCACAGAGCGATGGGACAGCCCGTACCGTGTCCCTCCATCGACAGGCGTAGGGTGAGGGGGGTGGATGCCGCCCTAGCGGGCCCCACCTTGAACCACACGGCAAGAAGAGGAGCAAGGCGCCCGACCTGCTGAGCCCGATGAGGAAGGCCAGGCGTGCCGAGCAAGCAGGAGGCCCGCCCTCGGCTCATCAGGATGGGCGTGCCGCAAGTACAATGGCGCCATCCCTTCCCACAAAAAGGGGCGCACGGACTCAAGGATGTGTCAGGCGGCGCCGTGATTCGGGCGGACAGGACTCGATGCAGGAAGCGGCTAAGCACGTTCAACCGAAGGGTCCCACAGATGGACACGTGTAGGATAGCCGACCTCACTCCAGGGGCATGGACCCTAGGGCTCGGGGTGTCAGACCCGGAGCTACAGGATTGTGCACATCGTATAGGCTTCCTAGGTTAGGGGGGTGGGGCATGGCTCGCACTCTAAGCTAGTAGCAACTACTCGTACATAAGTAGAACTAGTCGGAATAGAAGCAAACTATTCGAGTAGTACTCGGGTAGGACTCCTAAGCTAGTATCAGGCTACGATTTCATGTAACCCTATCCCCAGACTATATAAGGACTGGCAGAGACCTCTTGCAAACATCTCATCATCTAAGGCAATACAAACAACCACACAGAACGTAGGGTATTACGCTCTCAGTGGTCCGAACCTGTCTAAATCTTGTGTTCCTTGCACTTTCGAGTTCCTCATCTCGGCGACACCCTACCTACAATCCACCACCTAAGGGGTATCCATCGGTGGGCTTGGAGGTTAAACACCGACAGCTGGCACGCTAGGTAGGGATGTTCATCGAGCATTCATTGGAGAACTCGATGGCATCTTTCAACTTCACTAGCGCCGTGCTCGACGAGGGCACAACGTTCAACTTTGGCTCCTGGGTCTACATCGCCAACATCGCCAACAGCTCAGGTGATTTCAACAACCACCTAGCCGTTACCAGGAAGCCGAAGGCATCTACTTCAGCATCTAGCTGCAACATCGATGACCTTGCTTACGTTCTTGGTGGAATTCAACTTTCCGATCTAATCGGAAGCTATGCGAACCATATCAGGGCAACTCCTCGCCCATTGATCACATCGGATGATCTGATCACTGGGATTGATCGGTTGGATGACAACATCGCCAAGTGCATCAAGCTCGCGGAAGACGCTCTCCAACAACATGATGACTCTCCGACCCAGAACCACCCCAAGGCTCACCACCACCATCCCGTCACCACCGGCAACATCTTCTCCAGTATCCATCGAGTCATCAAAGGTATTACAGATTGCATTAGTCTTGCAGAATCTACTCTACACTTTATCACCCCCAGGGAGCCGAAAGATTTTGACTACGACTTCAACAACTTCATCGGCAAACTCGAAACCCCTAGGCCATGTCCAATTCGGTCCGAAGTGGTCCTACCCAAGACTCTCTCCGCATTGGAAGAGGACTTGGATCATCTACTATAGCTCAGAGAAGGAGAAGCCACCGCACGTCGGGGGGCTAAGGTTTCTGACAACTACTCGGATTCGGCTACTCGTGTAACGCCTATAATAGGCAACCGCCAAGGTCTGGTAAGGGGACCAAATCGGTCGGGAAAGTTTGAGCATCGGAAGGGTGTGAAACCCTCCAGGTTTCTCAAATCATGCCCACCATGATCCATTACCGCACCTGGCGAACTCTCGTTTCAAGAAGGCAGAGCTCTCCCTCCTTCTGACAACGAAGATGAGGGCTAGGCTGTGCGGAGTGCCAAACGCTTCACGATCAAGCGAGAAGTGTTCATGATTCACGCTAGCAAGGATTATGAAGGCCTAGAGCGGGTCCAGCTAGATGACTACGGCGACTACCTCCTTGATCCGCTCGACGAAGGCGTGGATGTGACAATGAGTATCGAATTACCAGACAACATCAAGATAGAAGATGTAGACAACATCCAGAAGGAACATTGTAAACCCATCAACACAAAGCGCACCGAACGCAGGCACCTGCGCGGTCGAGATGAACCAGCGGGGGCGTGGCAACCTCTACGACTCCTCCACGGGCGACCTCCGCACCATCATCAATGTCGGCCGGGATGCTCGCAATGTAATCATCGCCAGGCAGCAGGAGCGCGAAGAAGTGGAAGCCCACAGCCCCGCCGACTACCAAATTCCCCTCGATTACTTGGAGACAACTCGGTAGCGCAAGCCAGAAGCTGGGGAACAATGCACCCGAAGAAAGAAGACTCTCAACTCAAAGAAATGATTCGAGGAGGCTCTCCATGGGCGATGCCCGTGGCACCCAAAGAGCAAGCATTCCGTGTTTGAATGTCAAACTCTCCAAAGGGTCCTGGGAGCTCCATTATTCAACGGGAAGCCGAGTGACGACTTATTCATAAATTAGTACCCAATATTAAGGAGGTTTTTTTAGGGTCTTTTAGATGTTTAACCATTGTTCTTGGGATTATATCTCGAGACAAGGGGTCCTGTGAATTTAAAAGTACTCCTTCTTACCACTTAGTCAGGATCGCCATTTATGTACCTTATCATCTTTTGGGATTAACAAATTTTTCTATGCTATATTCGTTCAATGAGTATTTATTACAACTCATACAACTTTTTTCCAGCCAACTTCTTGCCACTTAACCCTTACATCACGAGCCATTTTTTCTCTAAACGCTCGGGGGCTAAGGTTTGAGGCGGCATGGGTTCAGCTCAGGAAGGTGCAGACCTGACTTGATCAGGATTAATGCCTGGGAACCTTGTCGCAGCCGAACTACTCACTACCAAAAATGGTTGTTTTATTTGGCAATAACTAAGGGAACTCGTGAATTAGCCACACAAAGCATCTATGTAGCTACTATTTCCAATAACGCTTCGTTTACTAGTCCTTGACTAGTACTAGACTAGTATTAGGTATATTCACTGAAGGGGTATTGCTCCCATATTTCTATTAACATCTTGTTTAATAGTTTTCGACTAGTACTATGTATTGTTTACTTAAGGGGCCTTGCTCCCATGCTTCCAATAATGTTTCGTTTACTAGTTCTCGATTAGTACTACGTATAGTTTACTGAAGGAGCCTTGCTCCTATATCTCCATGTTTACTGGTTCTCGACTAGTACTATGTATAGTTTACTGAAGGGGCCTTACTCCCATACTTCCAGTAACATTTCGTTTACTAGTTCTCGACTAGTACTACGTATAGTTTACTGAAGGGACCTTACTTCCATACTTCCAGTAACGTTTTGTTTACTGGTTCTCGACTAGTACTAGTATAGTTCACTGAAGGGGCTTTACTCCCATATTTCTAGTAACGTTTCGAAGCTCCGGGTGTTCGATTTCTGGAAGAGGAGGTGAGCTCCGGTACAAGTCTGTGTGCCCCCGTACAAATGACAAAAACATCAGATACAGCTCACAATATCAGGATAATTACTCGAGCAAGATGGATACTTACCTCTATTGGCTGATTCTTGGAGGAGTACAACTTCGGGACATATGGCACGGAGGTCACGTCCAGCAGCACTCGCTTCGTCCGCTTCAGTGCATCACCTGGCGGCAGCTCCTCTGCACACATGCGTGAGGGATCTTCAGGTCCGAGGCACTCTAAACCAAATTGACACATCATCTGCAAGGGCTGGGTCCGACTTCCGAAGAATGAGTACATAACGGATGCACCAATCACCCCCATGATCTTCAACGCTTCTATCAGCTCAAGTAGTTCAATGACTTCAAGGATTTCATTCCGAAAAAAGGGGTTTTCGAATTTCTGAACCAATTTTCTCATTTTTACCATCAAGTCAAATTCTTAATGCATGCCACGACCTTTTGGATCTTTTTTTCCAAATCTGGGAATTTTGATTAGAGGCTCGGGGCCTGCAGAACACATGCCATCGATGGCTTATTTTTCAATTTTTTTGGAAGATAAGAAAAGAAAATTTAAGACTAATTTGACCCTCAGCCCGATTTTTCGATTCAACCTAAGGCTCGGGGGCTACTCCATATGGAGTGCGAGTTTCATCACACCCCATATAAAAGAAGACTTGAAAACTACTCAGGGCATGAGCATCTCACAACCTCGATGCACTCGATGCAGCCAACGAAGTACTCGGAAGACTCCTTCAAAATGAAGTTCGGGAGGACTCGAAGATGCCTTCAAGTACTCGAAAGTCTATAGTACTCGAGTACGAAGGGCTCGGGCTTATCAGACCCAGGTCTACAGGACTGTGCACATCGCATAGACTTCCTAGGTTAGGGGGTGGGGTATGGCCCACACCCTACGCCAGTTATAACTACTCGTACAGAAGTAAAACTAGTCGGAATAGAAGAAAACTACCTGAGCAGTGCTCGGGTAGAACTTCTAAGCTAGTATCGGGCTACGATTTCCATGTAACCCTATCCCCCCAGACTATATAAGGGCGGACAGGGACCCCCTCCAAACATCTCATCATCTAAGGCAATATACAAACCACTAGGACGTAGGGTATCACACTCTCGGCGGCCCGAACCTGTCTAAATCTTGTGTTCCTTGAACCTTCGAGTTCCTGATTTTGGTGATACCCCATGCCACCTCATGGGTATTTCTCGGTGGGCTTGGAGGTTAAACACCGTTATGAGGCACCCCCTCTGTCACGCAATGTAGCCCAGCCCACCACATATATAAGGCGGAGCTGAGCCTTCTCAGACAGGACAGACACGAGACAATCACACACACCGCTTGCAAGCGTCCCGTTGTAAGCACCCAGCATTCAAACGTGAGGAATACGAAGAACACCATCCTACGCTGGATGTAGGGCATTTGCCTGAACCAGTCTAAATCATTGCCTTCGATTGTTAGCCATCAAGCCACGGAGATGCACGGCGCTAAATTTACTAGCCGGTGAATAAAACACAGACACAAGGGTATCAGGATTTGAACTCTGATGAACGAAAATGTACCCTCGCATCTCTTGCAGCCATCACAACAACACTATCCAGGTAATTCTCCTCTCCCAGGAGGCTGCACACTTATATGAATGTGATGTGTATATACTAAAATATTTATGAGAAGATAAAGTCAACACACATAAATAAAATTGGCAAACAACGAACTAACGGCCTTCGTGTTCTTGACCGCTCATCTCGGGATTGATTGAGAAACCCACGAACAAGCAGCTGACTAGAAATAGTATGTATATCATATTTGTTTACATTTTCCTTCAACTATTTCTGCTCTAAGATATTGGTTTCTGGGGACGGGACGATCAGTGGTCACTCCAAGCTTCAGGGTTAGCAGCGCCACGTTCTCACCTTGTCATTAAAATCATAATTCACGTAGCAAGAGATGAACATAGATCCTAAGAGATCCTAAGAGCATCTCTAGCAAAGCCCATACTGCCCCTACTCAAAAAGTAGGAGCCGCAGATAAAAAAAACTCCTTAGCAGAGACCCTACTTCGATCCCTATTCTAGGAAGGTCCCTACTTACCCTTCCCGAGCTCCTTTTTCCATGGACTCGTAGCTCTTGCCGTTTCCGAGCGCCGCTCCCGAACTCGCCTCTTCTTTCTCCTATCAGATCGAGCAAGTGGTTGCCCAAATCGAAGTGCCGCAGCCGAGCTCGCCCTAGGCGACGCCGCAGTGCTTGAGTTTCTTGCGGCCGGCGCCCTTAAATAGCACGGGCGACCAGCACTGGCGAAGCCGGGGCCGGGGGGGGGGGCAGGGGCCATGGCAAGTAGATATCAAATTTATTGAAGGGGAAAAAATAGTGAATGAAAAATTAACTACTCACTGCGTGCTCGCATGGGCTCAGTTCGTGAACCTTAGCATCTAACGCAGACATAGTTGGATGCCTTTTGTTTGCATATTGACTTATCGAATCAACAAGTAGTGCAGCTTACTAGGCATTTTGTTTAATCACGCCGCACGCCGCCTGCCCAGTTCCGTAAGCCTACCGCACGGCCATACTGTAGCAATGGCGTCCGGCCGCACGAGCGCACACACGGTGGCATGGCAGCGCACAACCAGTTGAGCTGAGCAGAGCAGCCATGCCTAAGACGTGTCCAAAGAGTGGCCAACGATTTGCTTCGCTTTTTGCAGTTTGCAGCCCAAACACGACATGTACCTCGGTGAATCTTCAATTTTTTATTCTTATATTCTAGAACCTAAGTCTACCACATGAGGCAATACTTAATTGTTTTTTCTTTATTTATGATTTCTACTCTTTCGTGTTGCAGACTTGCAGTAGGCCAGTTGCGTGAGCTGCTAATTGTCAATTCAGACATAAATTTTAAAGGATAATCATGAGATTTAATTTGTTCTATTCTATAATTCCAATTTTTCTTATTAAATGCATTAGTCAAAAGTGATAGTTTCCTACACCTATAGAATTAGACAAATATAGACGTCATAACTTTTGATATAGGGACTACGCAGAAAGTGTTGTCATACTATATATACTTAGATGGATTTAGCATACACTATGTATTATTTTATTTGGCCCCCCTAAGTCGAAATCCTCCGCCCCTAGCGACCAGGACCGAGCTCCTCCACCGAGCTCGAGATCCTCCGCCAAATCGAGCAGGGGAGCTCGAGTATGGGCCTTGGGGGGAAGGGGGATGGCAGCCTCCGGAGCCGCTGTCGCCGAGGCACGTGGTGGTGGAGAGGCAAGTGATCCATTTTGCCCAGCAGAGGGGCGAGCACTGGTGGGTACGAGTAGATGAGCAGGAAACGGAGGGAGAGGATTACGGGAGAGAGATGCGAGGAAGAAGAAGGGGTGCCAGGAATATAAAAAATATATGAAACATTGACAGATGGGTCCTACCTATCACAATAAAAGTAGAGCCTCAAAAGTGAGGGTTGTTGCTGGAGTTTTGGGTAAAAACCAAGACCCTAAAATGTAAGGAGAGCCCTTATTTAAGAGGTAGGGACTGTATTTTAAGAACTATTGTCGGAGTTGCTCTAAGAGATCTAGCTTCGTATATAACTATATAAATTTCATAAAAATCTTTATATAAGGAAAGTAACCAACTTATTATCTTATTGATACGTAAACAACAATATCTTCAATATGACATCTTGAGTATATGAAAGTATATTAATTTTACATAAAGTGTATTTCTGCCTACGTACCTGGATAAGTATTTGTCTAGGGGCATAATAACCAAAAAGCATTTATTTTGGGATAAAGTTAGTATTATTGAGATGGAAGAAGGTTATTGTTCAGTCTATATTTTGGGATAAAGTTAGTATTATTTATCATGGCACGGTATAAACGAAGTGAATCGGTCGAGATGAACGTAACATTCAGGGGCCGGGGCAAGGTACAGTACGTGTCAACGCTACAATCTACTAAGTATATGAATATATACATCTCTATGACTAGTCTATCCCATATCGCCGATCTGATCGAGTTGACCGACTCACATGTTTGCGGCCGGATTAGTATATACAGCACAATTATATTGCTTGACCCATCCATCCGTTCATCGCTGGCTAGCCATGACCGTTAACAACTCGAGTGGCCATGCATACGGCGACTAAGCAGCCGGCGGACTACGTACACCACATGTACATGCATCGAGCACGGCTCGCTCGACGGATTCGGCCGGGCCTATAAATACCACGCCAAGCACCAAGCCAAGGAAACCATCCCCACAGCACACAAGGCCATCGATCTAGCTAGCTAGCTAGCTAGGGCACGGTAGCAATGGCGCCATCGTCCAAGACCAAGCTGGCTGCGCTCCTGATGGCCCTAGCCGCCCTGTCGATGGCGGCGGCCCAAGTGCCACCGCCTCCGCCGCCGCCGCCGTCCAGTGGGAACGGCACCTGCGAACCGCTGAAGCTGCGCGTGTGCGGCGGCCTGCTGAGCGGGCTGCTGGGCGGGCTCCTCCCGGGGGCCGGCGGGAACGGCGGCCAGTGCTGCCCGCTGCTCGGGGGGCTCGTCGACTTGGACGCCGCCGCCTGCGTCTGCGCCGCCCTGAGGGCCAACGTCCTCGGCGTCAACCTCAACGTCCCTCTCGCCCTGGACCGCCTGATCAACACCTGCGGCAGGGACGTCCCCGCCGGCTTCACCTGCCCGCCGCCGGCTTGATCGCTGTGCTCTCAGCAGCCTCGTGAAGCAACTAGTAATGATAAGCGTGGCCGTACGTGTTCACGCTACGTTTACGGTTTACCACGCATCATACTATCATAGTCCGTTGTTCCGTCATGTACAATGAAAGATCAATGTTCGTGTGTTAAGTGTTATATATACGTGAATGAAATAAAAGCTTATGCAAAAGCTATATATGGTAACTTTGAGCCTTGAGCAACTCTGTTTGTGGAAGTCATCCATGGGCAACGAACAAAGCATGGCCCACAATATGCTAACGTTGATGTGTTTGACTTCTTCGAGGGTATGGATTTGAAAATTTGAAGTGCAAGGGTCTATTACTATGATGTTTACATAATCCATTATGGAGCTTGGCTCCGAACCTATTGTTTTGAGTCGACCAGAAAAGTGATAAACACAGAAAAGTGATAAACAGAACTAGAATGATGGGAGCACCCAAACGTCTTACCTTGGAAGTTGGAACGAGCTGGATCGGCCATGCATGCATGATCAAGGATACGGAGAATCAAATTAGTAACTTTGAACACGAAATCTTCACTTTTGACTCAAGGATATATATCAAATCGAATTAATAATTTCGAACACAATAAATTATTAATAAGAGGGTGTTTGGATCCAACTGCTAATATCTAAAAGTGCTAAAATTTAGGACTACCTCATCCAAACATGAGTGCTAATGGGGTGGATTAAAATTTAGCCAAGACTTAAAATTTTTAGCAAAAATATGTGTGATAATATGGTTAAAGTTTAGCATGCAACTTTATCTTATTAAGCATACCCTAAGTCTAGCCTCGTAACAATGACATCGTAGGTATAAATTAATACACAGTTTTGTAAAGCTAATCTCTGCTTGCAAGACTAGTCCCCTCGCAAGCCTTTTTTTTTTTGAAACAAGTCCCTCGCGCGAGCTGGTGGGAAAAGGTGGAACACACGCCGTGGGATTCGCGGTCAAAGTGTCAAACCGATCGGACGGTTCAGGACCGCGGGCGCCCCGCGTTCACACACGGCTGCACTCTGCACCTGCTAATAAATCTTCTCCTGTACGCTTCGCAACGTCCGGCGCCTCGGTTCCCAACTTCCCCTCGTTCCCTCCCTCCCGTCCTCCGTTCCCGCCGCCATTTCAAACCCACCTCCGATGGCCACCGCCGGTGGCGACGGCGACCCGCCCCAGCCCTTCCCCGCCGACCTCGACGACAACGGGTTCCCCGCTCTACCCTCCTCCCCCGCCGCCACCACCACCACCAGCAGCGGCTTCGCCGAGGACTTCTACCGCAGCGGCACCGACTGGTCCTCCCTGCGCGCCCCTCCGCCGCGGCGGCCGCCCCCCGAGGGGGCACCTGGGGTTAAGGCGAAGGGGAAGGAGGGCGGCTCGCTCGTGCAGAGCAGCCTCTTCCAGGCGTGGGGGCTCGAGAGGCCGCGGCGGGAGGAGGGGGCCGGGGCTGGGGAGTCCTCGCTCGTGCAGAGGAGCCTCTTCCAGGCGTGGGGGATCGAGAGGCCGAAGCGGGAGGGGGTCGGGGCTGGGGACCGCTCCCCTTCCCCCTCCCGCTCCGGTTCTTGGTCGGGAAGGAAGCGGCGGCGAGGAGGCCCCGACGAGGCGGCGGCGGCGGGGGCCATGAATCCCCGCACGTGTCCCTTTTACAAGAAGATTCCCGGTAAAGGCCTCGCCGTTTCATGGTTGGATGTGTGTTTGTGGCCTTGTGGTAGTGATGCAAAAAATTAGTAAACTAGCGAATGCCTAGTTGTGCACTAAGCGTCCGTTTGGTTGGGGAGCCGACTTGAATGGAACGGCTCCATTCCAATTTCTAAGAATGGAGCCGCTTCGTTCTACGTTTGGTAGGTGGAACGGAGCCACTCCATTTTTTGTTTGGTTGGAGAGCGCGGTGGAGCAGAACCATTCCGTTTCGTGTTTGGTTGGAGAACCATCCCATTCAACTTCGCCGGTGGCTTGGATCCTCCGGCGGGGCACCGCCGGGCCGTCTGGACGCCGGGCGCCTGGCCGCTGGTTCCTCGAGGGGGGGGGGGGCGCCGCCGCTGCCGCCTGGAGTCCGCGAGCGGGGGGGAGGGGGGGCGGGGGCGCCTGGCCCTCCTGCGGCGGGGGGGGGGGGGGCGGTCTGGATCCTCCCGCGGGGGGGGGGGGGGGGTGGTCCGGCGCCTGGGTCCTCCGGCGCCCGGGGGGGCGGGCGCGGGAGGGGAGGCAGGGAACGAGAGCGCTCGCGTCCGGTCGATTTGGGCGAGCGCTCTCGTTCCGAATCTCACGGGAATATTCCGTGGTGGAACCATTCCGCTCTTCCTCGCTTCCAACCAAACAGCAGAAAAGGGGAGCGGAGCGGCTCCGCTCCGACGCGCTCCCCAACCAAACACATGATAATTGAGAATGTGATATTTTGCTGGAGCAAATGAGGATAGCTTACCCTGAACAGCTGACGCGATGTTCTTTAATTTTCGCTGAATCTATCTGTCTCATGCACCAATAAATTGAATGAAACTAGGCACACCATTCACTGTGGATGCATTTCGGTACGGAGAAGTTGAGGGGTGCTCTGCCTATTTCCTCAGCCATTTTCATCATGACCATTATGGTGGATTGACCAAGAAATGGTGCCATGGCCCCATCTATTGTTCTGCGCTCACGGCACGCTTGGTAAAGATGTGCCTGTCAATAAATTCAGAGTAAGGCTCCTTTTTTTCCCTTAACTCTGTGAATGGTTCCATGGTGATTCCATATTCTTCTAGCACCTAACACCAGCATCATGTATTCAAATTGAAATCTGCAGTTATATTTGTCCCTTGGAGCTTGATACCGAGTATGTCATCGAGGGAGTGACGGTTACCTTGTTGGAGGCCAATCATTGCCCTGGTGCAGCTCTAATTCACTTCTTACTAAGTGATGGAAAGACTTATCTCCACACTGGGGATTTCAGAGCATCGAGATCCATGCAACTCCATCCACTCCTCCAGAGAGGCCGCATAAATTTGCTTTACCTGGACACAACATATTGCAATCCCAAGTACAAGTGGGTCTCCAATCTTGAAGTTTAAGCGTTTGCTCTATCATAATTACTTTGCTGAACCTGGTAATTTGTAGGTTCCCACCCCAGGAGGATGTTATTGATTTTGTTGTGAGCACAGCTCGAAGATATCTGAAGAAGCAACCAAAAACCCTCATTGTTGTTGGGGCATATAGCATTGGGAAAGAAAATGTGTATCTAGCGATTTCTCAAGCTTTGGAGGTACTCTGCAGTTTAACCTAAACAATTGCTATTAATTTTGGAACATGCGGGCCTTCTAGTTCTCAGGTAACTTCCTTTTAATTTATTCCTTAAAAGGTCCCCATATACACCGATGCATCGAGAAGACGGATTCTTCACTCATTTGGCTGGACGGACTTATCCAAAAGGATATGTCCGTGCAATCAAAGCTCACCGCTTCATGTTTTACCCCTTGGATCTGTAAACCATGAGGTTTGAAAATGAATTTCGGATTGATTCTATGAATTTAGCCAGTGACCTCACTAACTGGAAGGTAGCATTTGTTAGAACTTGAAGAAGTACTTGGGGACTCTTAACCAAAGATTTCTAGCTGTGCTGGCTTTTCGGCCTACAGGTTAATGAAGTTTTGGAGATAAATTTTGTGCTTCCACAATATGGATTTACATGGTTCTTTATGCTCGTTTTAACGTTTTATCAGGTTGGACTTTCTCTGAGGCAACTGGAAAGCAGCTTGACCTAATAAAACCAAGATCTAATGGCAGTGTAACAATCTATGGTAGGATTTGTTAGTTGTACTGATTATAGTTTTCATTTCAATGTTGCTAATGAAGATGTGAATGAACCAAATAGTTTCCAGAAAATGACTTTTTCTATGCTCAGTGTGAACTTATTTTCTGCTTAGCGTAAACTTATCTTATTGATCTCCTGAATTAAAACGGCTGAGTTGCTAGACAAGATGCAAGTTTGACTTTCACTAATTACATAATGATTATATTGTCCAATGATATGAATATCTGATTTTCCACATCTAGAGATTGCCAATTGCAGACAAAGCCAAAAAACTGCACCCTACACTTGAAATTCCTTCAATTATTTGCAGAGTTTAAGCTTAATTCGTTATGGAAGTACATAAGGAATCAAATTAAGAGTCACATTGCAAAATAATGATTCTATACTTGCCTTAAACTGTCCAATATGTGAACATTCTGAATTCCTAACTCATACAAAGGTTTCATTCAGTTACTAGTTCTTTCAAACTGATTTCTTCTGCTTGTAGGTGTGCCTTATAGCGAACACTCAAGTTTCACTGAGCTTAAAGATTTTGTGATGGTAAATCCCCAATTTTGATATTACATTGTTTAGGCTTTGATGGATTCTAACTATAGGTTAATATTTTCATGGCTAGTTTGTGAGACCTCTAAAGGTAATCCCCACTGTCAATGTTGGCAACGCGGCAAGTCGAGATAAAATGCAAGCATATTTCCGGGAATGGCTGAAGGGCTCGTGATAGATGAGGCCTGATCAATTTTTTGTATGGTGGCCTCAGCTCTTGGACATTCAATGTGGTATGTTGTATAACCTTTGTACATGTACAGTTGACTTCAATGTTTCGTATCTTTAAATTTTTCTTATTAAACTTTAATAAATGTATGTTCTTATGTGCCAGTGAAAATCATGGTACGTGAAGAGCAGTCAACATATTTTTTTGAATGTTGATCTGCTCTGTGCTAAAAACTTCATCCTTAAAGAGGTGCCACTGCCACTCTCCCAACATTATACCAAGGCGTGCACTTTTTATTTAAGCTAACTAGGATTCATTCTGTTTTTATCTTATTTGAGAGGCCAATATGTTGTTTCTTGCCCAGTCTGGCATCTCTTTGCAGTGAAATTGTAAGTTGCAGAAATATAGATCCAATTGCTATCCATGAAATACATTATTTGCAAAACATTGATTGACTTCTCATGTTGAATCCAAATACAAGATTTCACTGGGTGCAGCAGTGGTCTTTCATCGATGCCTCTGAAGTCAGCTGTGCTACCTTCATAATTCTGTGAAAGCAATTGACACCGAACTCAACTTTTAGGTTCCAATTAGGCAATATAGTTTATAGCCTGACATCTGCTGAAACCTGAGCTAATTTAGTAATAAACTATTTTTCTTATGCATCCAAAATGATTGTCTCCAAGGTGGTAGTCATATGACGACTAATGGTTAGAGTACATATCTTGGTGAGATTTCTGCTGCTCATTGCCACTCATCTCAATATTACCACTGCCTTCTAAACCTAGAAAGTCTTGAGTTAATCTCGCATCTTTAAAGCACCTTACTGCATGTGATCCTCAGGAAACACATTAGATCTTTCATTTTCTGTCCTATTGGGAAATGGCTGGAGTCCAATCCAAGGCAATGTACTAGGTTTCATGGGGATAACAGCCCATGCTGGGTGTGTTTGCAAATTAGTGTGATCATTCATGAAAGGGTGGTTGTGTTCGGCTGTCTTAATGGCAGCACTATTAGTTGGTGTGTCCTTTTGAGTATATCCTTCACATCCAGAATATTTATCTATTTGATCTCTAGCAGCAGACAGGTAAGTTGGGAAACCTTTTAGCAGTAATGGTGATATAGGATCTTCACTGGTTGCTCCCAGCTCTGCTACTTTTTGGGCAGTGATGTTGCCGACATGTGTGGAGAATTCAGAAACATGTAATGAAAGCTTGATCTGCTCCCATCAGACAGAATGCCAGAATCATCATTTGGTATCATCTGGTTGGAGAGCAACGGAGCATTTCTTGCAATAATAGCATAAGACAAAGGTTTCAGGTGGTTATCTGAACTGTGGTTGTTACCAAAGAAGTTTGCAACTATATCGGTCTGCAAAGAGTTTGCACAAGGCATTCTGTGTAAAAAGATATCCTGCTGCTGCCTGCTAGCCATGCATACTTGCAACCGTGGTAGCAAGGCTCTGGTTAACTCTGGCAATGCCCTCAGCTAAAGCTTAGCAAAATGCTCGATGCGTGATGAAGCTATCCTTTCTGTAACAATACTATAATTGATTTAAATGAGACTTTTAAAATATTGAAGCTTGATGACATATCATCCTGCTGCTGTGATCAAGGACAATGGGAATTCTATGATTGGATAATGTTTGGTGATTAGCAGGCCAGGGGATCCAGCAGCATGGGCGGCCTGGCCGGTGGCAGCAGTGGCGAAGATCAACACCTTGGCCGAAGGGGTGCCTACCGTAACACCTATGACCACCTCGTCCTTCAACCCTCCCCCCAGCAAAGGTGTACAGCTTCAGCTCACTGCTCCAGAGCATGTGGAATCCATCGTTCTTGCCTTCTTGGATCTTGGGTACATCTCTCATTCTGTCACGCTCTCTGTGCATCTACGCCGCTGTGGAATTCAGGCGTTTCTTTTACTTTGTTTACCTGCTCGCGAAGCTTCCTAGCAAGAAATAAAATAAGCTAGCTGGTTGATCTTGATTTTCTTTGTTCTGAATTTGTTTGATCGTGTGACATAGCTGTTGGACGGGCTGCCCAAGAGAGAGCACCGGTAGATATGCTCGTCTCAGGTGATTCGTCCGCACCTGTTGGGTCTCGGGTATCTCATTCTTCTGTGCCAAGTCTTTTTCGTTGTTCAGAGTGTGCCCAGTAATGGTTTTCATGTTCAGATCAGATCAGTTCAGTTTATATGCATAATGCATCAATCTATGCATGGCATGACAGCATTTAGCGTGCTTGCTTGCTTGCTTTTGAGTCTGGAATTTCCTATCTGAAGGTTACCGCCACTCGAGCACTTTTGGATCAGGGACTTCCTTGTAACTACTAGAGGTCTGTGAAAGAACTAACTGGCCAGGCCAGCCGTCTGGAAGCCTGTCTCCTCTGGAAGAAAACTGTTTGTTATCAGAGCTGTCATGTTCTTTCCTTCCTTGGTTGCTAAGACGTAAATACCACTCATGAAAGCACATCCAGCAGAGCCTAATCTTACGACATGAGACCGAGGAACTTCAACCGTAACGGCTTGAGCAAGTTTTGAATTATTTCACATCAACATTATTGTTCATATCCAGAATGTTCGATGGTTACATGCAAAGTAGACAATAGTAATTCAAACATTCTTTTGATGAAATATACAGGTCTCCTGCTCAAAAACTGAACTTCAAATAAGGGCCAATGCAAGTCAAAGAAAAAAAATATCATAACTCTTTGAAATACATGAAATGCAACAATTGATACAACTATGTATTGATAAAAATATCATATATTTCCTGCAAATAATAACAAATTAAACCTAGGCCTTTCATGAACAAGGTTTGCATTGAATGACGACATAGAAACCCACTAGAACTACTTCCATTCTAGTCCTGACAATACCGATTTGTCTACAAAACTAGCAAACCTTCCTGTCAGTACTCTAGATAACCTGGATGCTCTCTAATCAACAATTGAACTTCACTATGTGTGTTTAGGTCAGAATATGAACAAGAATGTCTCAGTTAGGCTTACTTTCTATTCCAGAGAAATCACTAATTCACTATATGTCGTACGTGATCCCTACTTTGAGCAGTTCATCTTTCGGAATGGACAGCGCCTTCTCCCCCTCTGTCAAGTTGTTCCTCAAGAAGGCGTAGACGTAGTCTACCACTATCTTCTTCACAAGGGACGAATTCGGTCCTGCTACGACATTAGCTTCCCCCATAAGGTACACAACCCCTCGCTCCGTCTCCGCATCGATCAATTGCTTCTCCTTTTCAACCAAATCAGAGTTGATGTTCCCAGACTGGCCACTGGGCACTATGGGGCATGCCGACCCCTCAGAACATGTCTGGGAATCTCCGGTGGTCGAATTAGTCTCAAATGCAGCCTCGTCTTGGATGAACATCTTTAACCTTTCCATGAGGAACCCTTTGAACAACCCTGACTCTTCTAGCATGTCACAGTAGCCATACCTTGCCACACATCGGAACATCCGGTGCTCCCTCGGGCCAACCTGCCGGAAGAGGAACCGTTCCACAGGCACCACGTGTGGGATAGGCAGGTGCTTGATTGACATGAACAAGAAGACCGAGTGCACGGACGGTATCTTCTGCACCAGGCGTGGAAATACAGGGGGGATGCCTTGAACCAGGTCTGAGTATAGGAGGCCTACTCCGGGGATCCGCCGCACATCATGCTTCTTGAGTAGTGCTGTCACTTCATCGGCTGGCACAATATGGTCAAGCTCATACCAGTACTTGTTGACGTGGACATAGTGCCATGCCATCATTAGGGCCATCAGGACAAGTGAGAAGCAGAATGGTAGGTACCCACCTTGGGCGAACTTTGTCAGTATCGAAGAGAGGTAAATCAGCTCTATGGAACCAAACACGACGTAGAAAAGAAAGACAAAGATAAACTTTTTCCTCCATATGAGTAACATCACAATTGTCGTCAAATGGGTGGTGATTGAGAACACGGTCACGACACAGATCCCTGTTCATCGCCAAAATCAAATAAGAGATACCATGAGTGACGAAATCAAACTTCTCATCTTTTCTACTCCCAGCGTTCCAATTATTAGTCGTTTTGGCTTTTCTAGATTTATAGTTTTTTGCTATGCGTCTACATTTATATTATGTCTAGGTGCATAGCAAAGCGTATGAATATAGAAAAGCCAAAACAACTAATAATTTGGAACGGAGGGAGCAGCTGCTTACCATAAGCATTGCCGATTTCGGTGGTTGTTCTAAAGGTGATGGTGACTATGATGCTTGCTAGTCCCATCAAAAAGTTCACCTCAGGAATGTAAACCTGTCCCTCGTGACTCTTCGAGGTATGAATCACTTGAACACTGGGGAAACAACCAAGGGATAAGGCCTTGGAGAGGATGGCGAATGCGCCAGAGAGCATAGCTTGGCTTGCAATGATAGCCGAAAGAATGGCAGTAATGAAGGTTGGCCAGAACATCGGTGCTGTAGAAGAAAAGACAGCTTCTCTCACTCTTTCTATCTTTTCATTACTCTCAAAAAGCACAACTATACGCCAAATTCATTTATACCTGGGATAGATCTAAAGAAAGTGTCTGCGACATTCTCTGGGAATTTCCTAAGATATGCTGCCTGCCCCATGTAACATAGTGCCACTGAGGGGAACAAGACAGTGTTGAAGCTGATCTGTAGGCAAACATGAAGTTAATATTTTAAGAAATTTCTGTTCTTTAAACTGGGAAATTTTCTGCTCTAAAATTCAACGTATAGTTCGGAGTATCAGAAAGGTAAGCAAGTAGCATGGATGTGAGTGTCACCATTACCTGAATGGCCTGGATACTGAAATGGCTTAGGTCCGCATACATTCCTTCTGTGCCTATTGCATATGAGATATGACATGACAGTCCATTGAGATTCCAGGCTATAACTTATCTTTGCAATTGCAATTTTGTCCAAAAGTTTACCTGTGACGCACAAGATAACACCACCCAGCGAAATCCATCCTTCTTTCCCGTTCCTTCTGAAGTAATCTACTATGTACATTGGATTAAAGGCGCGGAGAACACCGATCTCATGTACGACGAGGTTATATATTCCAATGCCAGCAATCAGAACAAACCACACAGTGATGATTGGAGCAAAGGAATACCCAACCTTGTCTGTACCATAACGCTGGACTGAGAAGAGTGCGAACAAAATAGGTACTGAAATCCAGACTACCTGCGCTGTACCAAAAATGACATCAGACAATTTATATGTTGAACAAAGCGTAACAACTGATCAATGATGATAGAAACTCCTTTTTCACATACTTTCAGTTAAGCTCGGCACTTTCTCTCTGATCCCACTCACTGCCGACAGCACTAGAAGGACAGTCATGAACAAGAAAGCATTAGAATTCTGTTACTGAATATAAGCAATTCTTATGACTTTCCTATTTACTGTTTCTGTTACCAGAAATTGCAGGCGTTAAGGTTCCATCCCCCATCACCATGGATGTGCCAAGGATCGTGATGGTGAAGAGGCTAATCTTGGCTGCCATGCTAGACTCGAGCTTCTGCTTCAGCCACTGTGCCCTCCTCAGCTGCCTGCTCGGCGCTTCTATGCCATAATTTGACACCATAGCATCCTCTGCCTGCTGGTTTGGTATCAGCCTTATCTTGGCGTGCCGTGATATAAGTGAGTAGAGAGCAAATGTGCCACCTAGAAGACCAGTATGTTGTTGTTAAATGTTATAACTACCCAAAAACGAGCAGGCACATGGTGATTACATCAGGTTGACAGACAGAAATTCATGATGTATCAGTTTACCATCTCCATGGTCATCTGCATAGAGCACGATGAAGACGTACTTAACCATTGGTATCAGGATGAGGGTGTAGAGGATGAGGGAGAGGACACCGAGGAGGTCATCACGGTTCTTGATGCCATCAGGGAAGGTGCTGGATATCGCATAGAGTGGTGACGTCCCAACATCCCCATAGATGATGCCAACGCTCTGAAACGCAAGCTGCAACAGCCGTGACCAGCTTCCCTGTGTAACCATAAGGTTTATTGCAGTCAAAACTTTGTCGGTGACAGTGCATCGTTGCGACATGGTAATCAAGTTGCCTGGGAAGCAGACCTCAGAGCCATGGTACTTGGCGCTGGAGACCTTCTCTGCATCGCCATAAAGCGAGTCCTGTCGCTTGAGCTGTTTGATCGGCTCTACGCTTGGTCGGTCCTCAACTTCAAGCGACATTTGCGCTTTCTTGATGCATATGAAACCTTTGAATAATTAGGATGACCTTGTGATGTGTCAGCAGTCAACACTCTACCATGCGGCCATAAATTTCTGCAAAAGTGATTCCAACGTCAATGCTTCGATTAATTGGGTGATGTAACCAGCGAGCCTACAACCTTGTTTTCTTTTGGCAAATTCCAGAGAGTTACACATGTTTTTCAGGCCAATGCGGAACTAAATTATTCAGCACAAATTTCACAAAACAGCAAAGACTCTGCCTCTATAGTTAAGCAACCTTGTTACTTCAGGCATCACTTGACATCCCGAGCTCATACATAAGACACACTATTCAATGCACACCGAACATCCCGGGCTCATACATAAGACACCCTATTCAATGCACACCGGAGAACAATACCAATTGCCGGAGAACAATACTGCATAGGTACCGTTGTTTCTCACGACGTCCTTACAGTTGTTAAGCTGAAAAAATATAGACAGCAAGCAGCTAGTTTCCCCATTGTGTTACCCAAAATTGGTCAAGTTGTCAACTGGCTAGCAATCGAACAACTCGCAGATCAAATAGGAATTAGGAGCACAAACTAAACCTGGTCAGAAACGCAGAGAGCTCAAAGGTTCATCACCCGAACCTGGAGTGGCAAACGCCGGGGCAAGGGAGCAGCAGCGGACCGGCGGCGTCCACGGTCGCGCGAGCAGGCCGGCGCGCGGGGTGACCGGGGGAAGGAGACCGTCCCGCCTCGCCTCGACTCGTCTTCCTCGGCCGTGGGCGATGGGGGCTGGGAGGAGAGGAAAGCCGGATGCGGCCATCGGCGTCCGGTACTTATAGGTCCGGCGGCCCTGCCGTGCCTCCGAGGCCGCTTTGGCCCGCGCGCCGCGACGCGCGGGAGCTGCGTCTGGGAGCTGGCGTCGCGCCGCGAACCATGGAGCCAGCAGCCAGCCACGGGAGGGAGTGGAAGCCTGCCCTGCCGCTCGGAACAAGGATGGAGCGGATTGTTTGGCGGCCACCTGGTCCCCTCAAACCCAACACGTGTAGCGTAATCCTTGTGCTGCTTTTTTATTACTTGGTAGCGAGCTTAAGCGGGAGCGATTAGCCGCAGATTGCACTCCAACTGATGACGTGGCTACCGTTTTATAAACTGTTGTACGGCCATTTTTTTTATTAAAAAGCACTTTACACAATCAACTCGGAGCCTACGGCACTCACACTAGAATATCTGTATGCATGATATCACCACATGCATACATATACGAGAAGAAAAATAAGAATTGGATATGCATATGCATGCACACAATTTAAATATAAAATAGATCGTACTTTCAAAATCAAGCATCCAAATCAAAATATGGTGACACGGTTGCGCTCCTTTCAATTAGAGAAAAGATCCCACACCATTATATTTTAATAATATATTTTTTTCATGTGAGAAAATATTTTTTAGTGTATTGTAATTTGCTTATAATTTTTGTAAAAGTTGCTTATGGGTTTACAAAATGTTGCTCGACACGTCTAAGTTTAGTTAAGTAGATATTGATGTTGATATTGAGAAAATAGATTGGATGGTGTGATTAGAGAATGATGGCAAATAATTATATTGAGGTAGATGGATATTTTTTGCATGATGAGTGATAGGCATAGAAAGTCAATTGAGCATTTTTACTAGTTTATGTTGGTAATTTTTCCATTCTACGTAAACAATTTTTGTGTCTTTAGAAAATATTGTTGAAACATACGCAAGTGACGGTCTTTTTGAAAAAAATTTAGTTGTGCAATCAGAATTTGATTTTGATGACCGTTTAAGAACTACAACTTTTTAAATTTTAAAAGTGCTTGCATGTGTTGTCATAGGATATAAAATCCTCCACTCCAATTAAGCCGCTGTTGTTAAATTGGAATTCAATACGGATGTATATTGCAGGAAAAATGAGAGTACCAGATGATTCCACATGTTGTGACCTGATCTACTTGATATATGAGCCAATCGATACAAAAGGTTGCGTACCTACAAATTAGTAAAATTACGGCTGGTTATAGTGAACTTATTACCTAATAATAATACATATTAGGATCGGTTTATGTTGGGACGGTATACCCTCGGATGTCGAGGATCTAGTGCCCGGCGATCTCGCCTGAGTCTTGGAGTTAATAGAATGGAAGTTCCGTTTTAAAAAAGAAAAGATACCCTCATTGTTTTTAATTTAGATCAGAAAGAATACTAGGGGGCTTTTCAGTTTACAAGGAAGTTATTCTCCTTTTTTTCCTCCAGGGCATAACCGAGGTCGGTGGTAGAAAAATTATTTGAACCTTACCATCAGGGTATTTTCATGCTGTGTGATTTGCATTCACGTACCTATTTTTCAGTTTAACTTGATTTCGATTTCTAAGGCCTGTTAGGTCACAATATACAGTTAACACATGTCAAATGCTATCATCATTGATTTACTCGGTGTCAAGTGTATAAACTCTGCCTAATTCCTCCCCAAAACCAAGGTGAAGTTGGCATGAGAATTTTTGTACTGGACCCGTTACACCCCTAACGACTCCTGCGCAAGGTGAGTTCTGAAACCAGCGGGCCAGTGTCCTGAAACGCTACTAAAGGCCCGGTGAGCGGCGGTCAAATCTCCCTGCACGCCGCTGCTGAGTGAACGGAGCAGATGGAACCCCGCTCTTCTTGCGGTCGACGAGGACTCGACGTAGCCTGCGTTGGGTGCAAGACATTGACGGACTGACCTCTCTGCCATGGTCGATCCCTGGCGGTTGGCCGTGCTCGGAAACCGTTCGACGAAATACCAGAGGGAGGAGGGGACGCCGATGGAATGCCAGTTTATTTGACTCCCAGTTTACAAAAGGTGATTTTTTACTTAACAGTTTGCAACAGTAGTACAGTACATGGTTTACAGTGCATAGAAGGATATGCATACAGTGTTTTATACCAGCATCACAAGCTTAAACTTTCACACCGAAATCAAATCGACACTACTGCCTTCCAAGGAAGTGCAATACGTGCTTAAGAAAGAAAACCAAACACAAACCTGTAGATAAGATCCAGGCCAAGCATCGATCAGGAGAAACCGCTGCAGCTATAGTCACTTCTTCAGAGGGTTTTTGCTCATATTTCATATACCATTCCAACTTTGAGCACCTGCTGCCTTGGGATCGCGAAGGCCTTCTCCCCTTGCCTGAAGTTCTTCCTCAGGAATGAGTACATGTAGTTGACAACAATCTTCTTGACAAATGAAGAATCAGGCCCTGCCTTTATTTCGGTCTCCCCCAGGATATAGATCACTCCTTTCTGCAGCTCCCTCTGAATAAATTGCTTTTCTTCTGCAATTGTGCGGGTTTGCTCTTCGCTGATCCTTCCAGATGAGTGTGCTGAGTAGCTGCTTAGGCGAGGTTGGGTGAGAACCGTAGTTTCACCTGCCGTCAATACCTCTTCAATATACACCGTGGAGCTACCCGCTTTACGAGGTCTTGCGTCACCATCTCCAGCGGAGGCTGTTTGAGCCTCAGTTTCTTGAATTTGCATGTCTGTGATAAAGTGTCCCTCTTCAATATGTGACTGGAGTCCTTCAATAAGGGAAGCAGCAAATTCCTTGGCGCCTTCTAGTTTGTCGCTGTATCCGTAGCGTGCCACGCACCGGAACATTCTGGAAGTTTTGGACTCAACATTTCTGAAGAGGAAGCGCTCCGAGACCTCCACATGAGGAATTGGAAGGTGTTTGATTGAAACAAACATTAGCACTGAATGCACAAAGGGGATTTTCTCGATGAGGTGGGGAAATATGGGCGAGATTCCCTGGACTAGTTCTGTATAGAGGAAGCCTACTCCAGGAATTCTTTTCACACCGTGGGTCTGAATCAATTGTCTCATGGATTCATTTGTAACTATGTGCTCGAGCTCATACCAGTATTTCTTTACATGCACATAGTGCCACACGCCCATCATTACCACCATAACTGTTGCAATCACAATAGGCAGGTAGCCTCCCTCTGTAAATTTGTAGAGAACTGCAGAAAGATAGACAAGCTCTACGAAGCCATATGCCAGGCAGAATGGTATAATCAGCCAAATGCTCACCCTCCATATGAGAAGCATCACAATTACCATCAGAATAGTTGTAATAATCATCACAGAAGTAACACAAATTCCTGCACATGGCGAACTCCTTGTCAGGTTTTCTCGTAAAGTTAATTATGACATAGAAAGATATAATGAAAATATTCTGAACCGTCATGCTGGCTGTCTGGTGATTAGCAGTTAACAGAGTATTGTGTTACTTCTGTGATGATTATGCATTTCTTGTTCTTATGGAAAACCATATCTATAATTTGCGTAAACATATATTAGTGGTGTGTTATTACTTGAATGTAAAAATAAATAGAAATTAAGAAATCATGGAAGGCGTCGAACATTTTCTGTTTTTTTTGTCTAGATAGCTTCTGGAATTTGGATACATTGGTGATGCTAGAACCTATGAGTTATATCAGTTTTACTAGTGTATACATTCAGTTAAATAAATTCGTCTTACCATACGCGTGGCCAATATCAGTAGTTGTCTGGAATGCAAGCGTTATTATCACACAAAGCAACCCAAGAACAAAGTTCACTTCTGGAATGTACACCTGCCCCTCATACAATTTTGAAGTGTGTAGCACTTTGACCCTAGGAAAGCAGCCCAATGTTTGTGACTGTTGAATTATCGAAAATGCACCGGATATCATAGCCTGACTTGCAATGATTGCAGCAGCGACAGCAATTATGAAGGTTGGCCAGAACAATGGTCCTGCAATCAATGTATAATTGTGCTTGATTCAACAAAGTTCGATTTTTTTAGGGCAACAAAGTTCGAAAATAAGAAGCATCATTTCCATCATCCTGAATAGCTTACCTGGAATAGATCTGTAAAAAGTATCAAGAACATGCTCAGGGTGTTTACGTAGGAATGCAGCTTGCCCAATATAAGCTAGAGACACTGCCGGAAATAGAACGAAGCTGAAGCTAGTCTGAAAATAGGATGAATTGGTTGCCGTTTATATTGTATAAAGGAAACATTAACCTCACATCCTGCATATGCAACCATGATATCTCAAAAAGATGATATATGTACCTGAACCGCCCTTACGTTGAAATGACCAAGATCAGCAAACATGGCTTCAGTACCTGTTTTGTGCCAAATATATTTTGTACTGAGAATCTGCTTTCTAGGTAATTGTATTGAGATATTCTTGTCTGCATTGTAAAATCACCTGTAAAACATAGGAGGATGCCTCCAAGAGAGATCCAAGCATCCTTTCCATTCCTTTTAAAGTAGTCTACAATATATTTTGGATAAAAGGCTCTCAGAACGCCCACATCATATCTGATTAAATTGTAGAACCCAATACCACCAATGCACAGGAACCAGAGCAGAATAATGGGTGCAAAAGAGTAGCCAACTCTGTCTGTCCCAAAACGCTGAACAGAGAACAGCACAACTAGAATGAACACAGAGATCAATACTATTTGACCTGCTCAAGAAGAGTAGAAATATAGATTAGGAAATGTTTTTTTTGTTGTGAACCATGCTTCCACCACAGTGTTCAGCCTGTGAGATGGACATAAATATTCCAGCACGGTATGCAAAGAGTACATGACTTACAAAATATTTTAATACCTCTTGCTTGTTTCAATGAGCATATGAGTTATGAGCAATTTCAGTAGGCAACCTTCAGGCCAAAATTATATTTTTGAATCTGGGATCAGTAAGATACTATTTATGGTTATTCTGTTGTGCATAACTGTTTAGTTCTTTTAGAGGATTGGGTATGAGCATTGTGTTTAGTTTCATTTACCAAACAATGCAGCATGAGTGTGGAAAGGCGTTTGGTGGTCCTATGAAGGAAACTGAGGCACAGCAAGGGGATGGAAAAGGGCTTAACACCTCCAGTTGCAATGAGCCAGTAGTGATTGAGATCCTACGGAGAGATGTAAAGTATGCAAAATAAGTGAAATTATAGTTCGCACAAATTGAGAAGGACTTCCAAGTTGGGCGCGCAGAGAAATCGCAGGAGAGTGCTAGATGCATCGTGTAGAGTGGACGGACGGGCGGCTTTGGACAGGGGCGGTGGAGGGAATCAGAGGGCGCTGGCCGCTAGGACGGGACAGGATGAGAGGAGGGGGTTGGGGATGGGACGGGAGGGAGACTGGCAGCTGGGGAGTAGTGGCTGAGTGGGGAGGGAGGAAGGGGGGCGCTCAGGGTTAGGAGTGGGGGCGGTGCCCTAGTTGTTTGGTACTTGAGGGTCGGAGATGGGATTGCTGGGTTTCTTTTCATGGGCTACAAAAATCGGGATATTCAGAATGAGTAAAAATGGGATATCTCGACTAAATATGGAAAATACAAAAATGATCAGAATAACAATCAAACTGTTTTCATCCCGATTTTGAATTTAACATCCCGTATTTTGTAAAGAATATTAATTTATCCAAAAATTATGAAAATGAGCAGGTAAAATATAGAAATTGGGGCAGAACGGAACAAAATTTATGCCGGCCATTTTCAACTCTATTCATCCAGCACGTACTAACGTCAGGTACTTCACTAAAACGGCATCTTATTCATGTATCCTAAGCATTTAGGTAGTTTCTTTTCAAGTTGAGGTGCCCTATGATTATTCCAAATATTTGCAAGCTGTCTGTTGTAACTTTGTTTTGTTATTTATAACTAATGTCAAATAGTTCTCACCTTGTTTGAGTTGTGGTGCTTTCTCTTGGAGACCACTCACTGCAGAGAGCACTGAAACAAATCCACAAATCATAGATTGTCATGCCACTATCACAAGTACTATTTGATAAGGAATATTTCACTAATGCCCACAAACCACAGGTATCATGTCAATGTTCAACAAGTCTTGTTTGATAAAAACCATTGGTACTAAATACAACTTTGTAAGTGTTTATGATTGTAGATTGACAATTGTTTCATAATCATGCATGATTAAAACTTTATGAATAATTTTCTACAATTTTGTAATTGCATTTATATTACTGCTATTTCGTGGATGCACTGATAAATAAAAGGGACAAAGAAAAATGAAAGCTATCAGTACAGCTAGAAGTAATATACTTGAACTCCTGTTAGTTACCAGATATTGCTGGGGTTAAAACACCATCACTGATAACCATTGAGGTGCCCAGTATGGTAAGGAGGAAAATTGCAACTTTAGCAACTTCACTATTTTCCAAACGTTTCTTCATCCACTGAGCCCTCCTCATAGGGGCTGATACTATATCCAGACCATAGTTTGAGACCATTGCATCTTCAGCTTGCTGATTTGGAATCAAACTCACTTTGGCGTAGCGAGATATCAATGAATAAAGTGCAAACGTGCCACCTACAATTGTAAAAAAAATTCTTGTAAGAGGATAAGGAACAACTGCATATTGGTCACTCACAAGAGATCATAAGTGGCACCTTTTCAACCGGGCATGCTGCATGCATGCAATTGTTTCCTAATTCTAGTGAAGCCAGCTGTTATGTATAGTGTAATGTTTCATTGGTCTATCATTAAAATGGTACTCGTATCATTTTTTTTTCTACACAACTATATTAGTCTTGATAGGACAGTACAATTTTAGCTAGACTTCTTATCTTCTAGCAGATTTTACCAACAAAGTATGACTCTTATCATTGAGTCGGTTTTTAACTCATAACGTTATGAATCAAGGGAAAATGAAGTTCAATGAGAAAAGTCATTCTTTAGCTTTATACTTCAGTAGTTGTGTTGTAGTAGGAAAGCTTCTTGAGTCTACATAATATTTGAAATGAAAACTTACCGTCCCCATTATCATTTGCATACAGCACGATGAACACGTACTTAATCATAGGTAGAAGAATAATGCTATAAAGAATAAGTGACAGGACTCCGTAGAGGTCATCAACATTGCTGATGCCACTTGGAAAGGTGCTTGCATACACATAGAGTGGTGATGTCCCGATGTCACCGTACACTACTAGATTTTACCCCTAATGCAACGCCGGAAATATGTTGCAATATGCCCTTTTTCGGTGCAATAGCCACAATTGCACCTAAAAAATTTTGTAAAAAAGTGATGCAAAAGGTCTTGTGGTATTAGCCTTCAACCACGAATGTCTTTTGTTGGTTGCAATTTTTTTTCTATTACAACACAATTAGGCGTTGCAAGTAGCATCTTAGGGTGCGCTCGTGTAGGTTGCAAATTATCCTATTGCGACGCATCTGCTGTTGCAAAAGGTTCAATTGCATCTTACCCAATGCGTTGCAATGTGTATAATCTTGCGTTGCAAACCATTGTATTGCCACTAACGTGTTTGGGGTGCTATAGGGCAAGCACCTTTATTGCCACTAACGTTGTTTTGGGTGCAATATGTCATTACCTCTATTGCCACCAAGTTTGTTTGGTTGCCACAGGTATACAGTTCTATTACCACCAAAATCGTTTGGAGGCTATAGTTGGAGCACTCTATTGCCATCAAACTTGATTGGTTGTTAGTTGTGATCTCTATTGCTTCGTGAACATTTTGGTGGGCAAAAGTTCATGCCTCTATTACCACCATAATATTGGGTTGCTACATGTGGAAAGGTGTTGCCTCCAAACTTTTGTAGGTATTGCCACATGTCTATTGCCACGCTCAATTATTTGTATCACCATCAATAATTTAAATCAATATAATACATGATCAAAAATAATGAAGCATTTATATATCATTCATGAAACAAGATTGAACAATTAACTGTAAAATTCCTTGACACACGTAGTTCTTCCCAAATACAAAGTAATAAGTTCGCAACACCAGATTGTTTCTAACACACATAGTAGCTTATTTTGATAACAAATAAACAACTTGATCAGCAAAGGGTGACTTCAAGACGATCTCATCACTTGATCAGGAAAGGGTGACTTCAAAATGGTCCCATCATCACTTGTTTGCTCCATTATTCGAACTGCCTTAGTTTGCTGAAAAGAAAGAATTACATTTGTTATCAAGAAGTGAGCTGAAATATGAAAAGGAGGCAACAACATCAGGCAGTCATAAATTTTGTTGTGCATCATAAATTTAACAGAATTATGGTAAATACTTTGACAGTAAAAAGAAACATTCACAGCAAATACTTTGACAGTGACAATAGAATTCATTCACAGCAGGTAGTGGAGAACAAAAATTTCACCTCCTGTCTTTTTGGCGGCTTGACGTCTTTTAGCAGCTTCATCCTTTAGCTGTTTTGTAGTAAGGAATATAGGAACTGTTGTTGTATTTGCTTCTTTGTTGCTTGCAGATGCGGTACTTCTTGTAGTGCGAATGCCGTTTGCCCTTGGTATATCAGTGACATGAGATTGAGTCTTTTCCTGGGAATAAAAAATGTTAGAAGGAAATAATTAGGTGCCATTCTGTTAAGTATATAATGATAGCAGTAAAAAGTTCTCAATTCACAAACAACCTGATGTGAAGGGACCACATCCTGTGGGGTTGGCTGAACTTCTTCAGTGACATTGATGTTTGCCTGCATTGATGTTGTAGGTTGGACAATCATTAAATGGTACAGACAATTAGATACAGAACCTAACTAGATAAAGTCATTCAATAACTAGCTTGACAAAGAGGATGTAAAGGGACCACAAACAACCTAATGTGAAGGGAGCACATCAGGTTTTAACTAGCTTGACTACTACCTGCTGAAATGTTGTCTGTCCAGGTGCTGCCTGCATCATCGATAGGAACTCTTTCCTAAGCGCTTGTAAATCATCCTCCCTTGCCTTTTTCATTTCATCGATCTGTCGTGCATGTTCTATCCTTTCAGCTTCCCTGTCAGCTTCCCATGTTGCAATTTGTTCTTGTAGCTGCTGAAATGATCCCAAGAGCTCAAGGTGTTCCTGATGCTGTTGCTCTGCAATACGAATATGATCTTGGCGATCCGCATTCAGCAGTTGCCTTCTAGTTGGCCTTTTTGCCAGATACCCATTACCATGCAACCTGGTTGACTTGCATGCTGTGACTGCCTTGTATGCCTTCTGGAAAATCTCATTCTTTTCTGTTTGGGTAATGAAGTTTCCATCTGCATTTGATTCTGCCTCAGAGATAAGGCTGCTTGCTTTGTCCTAACATTTATAAGGCACAGATGCTGGAATTAGTTGAAGAAGAAATTGCCTGTATTTTTTACTTGGATGGACTATATTAAGTTATGTACTAATTCATTTAGAACTCACATAGACATCCCTAGATTCTTGGTCTTTCCACTGCCCATCCTTACTATGAGTTATGAACCAAAGTTCCATATCATTGGGCTCCTCACCAGTTTCTGGGTCTCTCTGATATGCCAAGAACATAACAAATTAGTAATTCATGCAAAGGTTGTATATGCGAACTTGCAGTTATTACCTTCTCATAGCTGCACTGAGCAAAAGGCTTTGAGCCTGACAAATGTGTCGTCTTTTTATGGCCTCGAATCTGAGAATTCTGTATGCTCCTTGCCTACAGAATACATAGATTTGAACAATTTTAATGACTCAGACCTATTTGTATGAAATATGAAATGTCAAGAATGTGGAACAAACCTGGAATTTTGCAGTCCTAAAATACTTCAACAGATAGTGCCATTCAACAATATCTAATTCTTCAGGCTTATGTAGCATTCTCTCGTGGTAGCTGTTGTATGCCTTGGCTGTAGCACTGAAAGTTGAACGCCATCCTTTGTACCGCTCCTTAGCAATGCCCCATATGATGCTCCTTGAAGTATCATTATCCTCAATGTCCCACCTAGCCTGTTATATAGTTTATAAGAACATGTAGGTTAGTTGTTATGTTAGTATATAATTTAAATTTGTACAGAAGCAAACATTATCATTACCAATACATCAGTTGCTATTGACTCTTTTACATCTTCATGGATATCTTTCCACGTTCTCACTCCAATAAGTGGTGCCCTTTTCCTTGTAAACATTACTATTTCATCAGTGAACGTGCGGTAGTTGTCACCTGCCGGTCCTCCAAGTCTGGAAAAGTCAAGTTTCATCTTCTGATTGCCCGCCCTGAATCTCTTGGCGGTTGCCTTCAAGCCTTTTAGGGTACCACGTCCTCTTTTCTTTCCATTTTCTGAGCCTATTTCATTGGATCAGAATTTAATAATAGATATTAAGCCACATAATATGCATATTCGGTCACAGAAAACTGAAACAAAATTAATCCCTAATAAACAGTACTTACTATTTCCGTTTCTCCAACGGCGAGCATGAGATGGTGGCTGCATTGGAGCTGTTGGGTTGCTGTCTTGACTGGAATGTATGTGACTGGTAGAATCCAAAAATGCTTCTGCAGATAATATTGTCACATGATGAGCTAGCATAATTTGAAGTTTGACGGAGAATAGTAATTTGTTTGACAATTAGGAGAGGGATATTACTGATGTCATCAAGTTTTCCTTCAACCCCCAACCATTCTTCGTATGTCTTGATTGTGTCCTCCCTGTACATATCTTGAAACTCTGAAAACGAACAATTATATCAGTCAAGAGCGTATTGATTCTACAAATATTGTTAATCTGCTATTTCCTACTACAAAGGTAGAAAATTAACTGGGATATTACTGATGTCATCAAGTTTTGTGAAAACATTCTTTAAGTGATCACTTGCTGTTTATTGACTTCATTTTACTGGGAGGGGAACTCAAATATTTATGCATCATTTAACCAAGCTAATGAATATATATGAAGCACAAGTTTAAATATATCACCAGAAGGAATAACTTAAACATAATGGGCTTCATCATAACTCACCCATGGCTTGTTTCCTTGAATGCATATAAGCTAGCCAATCTTTGTATGCATCTAATTCAGATTGTTCCTCTTCTTCTTCTTCATAGTGATCTGGGCTAACTCTTTTGGATTTAATTGGTGTTATGGACACACATCGGACTGGTCTTCGATAAAAGTAACCTGACCTCCCTCTCTGCCTCATTACTCTCTATCATTCTGAATGCATCAACATCGTAATCGATATCATTCAGTGTTGCTGCCGCAGGATCATTTGCACTTCTCTGCTTGTAGTACATGTAGTCCCTGGACCCATACCCCAATCTTGATTTCATTGTTGTTAGGTTACCAAGCGTGATTTGACTCTTGTCAATTTTATATGTCTTCACAAATTCTTCTCCCTCATCACTCCCCTTGCAAATTACATATATGATCCATTCATCATCCGCTCTGCATATAAAAGCAAATAATAGTTCATATTCCACATTGAATAAACATAAAACAACAAAGGAATCATTGTAGAAAGGATGGCAGGGGCAGTTGATCAGTTACCTTTTGTCAGACTCGTTGTGAGACGAAGGCAGCCAATTTTCTGGATCGTGGCAGTCGTCAACTGCATCTTCGGCGGCCGAATGGTTGGTTGCTCTTTGGAACGAAGGTGACCCAAAGAGCGAAGCCGCCGCCCTATGGCTGCTGGACATGACAGGTGGTGTCCCCCTCGCAGATGTTGGTGTGAACATTGCAGGTAGCATCGCCGACTCAGGTGTGTGCAGCGATGTCGACGAGGAATGAGTCCCCCTTGCTGCATCGCTGATCGTCGGCATCCTTCGCCTTCCGTGGAGAATCGTCGCTCTCGGGTGGAACCCTAACTGCGCCCAATGCCGCCGCCTTGCGAAGGGATTACGAGGAAGCCAATCGTCGCTCTCGGGTGGAACCCTAACTGCGCCCAATGCCGCCGCCTTGCGAAGGGATTACGAGGAAGGAGATCCAGGGATTACGAGGAAGCCAATCGTCGCTCTCGGGTGGAACCCTAACTGCGCCCAATGCCGCCGCCTTGCGAAGGGATTACGAGGAAGGAGATCCAGGGATTACGAGGAAGCCAATCGTCGCTCTCGGGTGGAACCCTAACTGCGCCCAATGCCGCCGCCTTGCGAAGGGTCGGTTCTCTGGGGCTTATTATCAATGGGCGTTTAGGCTGACATGTGGGTCCAGTGATTTTGTGGCGCGGTAATTTGGCGCTGCAGATTTCGGATGAAAAAAGGCCGCCGCCTCTTTAGTATTCAAGACTTTAACATATTGCTTGTAGTTGTAATTTATTTAAATTGAAAATTTTGATTACTCAAACTTCGATTTTAGCTTGCCCATTGGATTCATCTAGCGCGATTACCCATTGCACATACCAGGGAGAATTTGTGCCCTAGCCGCTGCTGATCTATCTGCCGGGTTGTGCCTTCGAGAAAAAACATAACTTGAGATACCTTCCATAAAACAGGCATAACTTTTCGCTCGGTTCTCCGTTTTGGCTGAAATTTTTACAGGAGCTTGGCAACGAAAAGTTGCACATACGATTCACCTGGCTTCGCCGGTCAGGCCGATCTCAAAAAATTCAAAAAAAATCAGGAAGATAATTAAAAAATTCAGTTTCTGTCCAGCACGCTTTTTGGCATACCTATTTGATTTTCTGTAGACCACATCTGATCTCTGTTTCAGGTGAAACTTGGTGTAGTTCCTATTCTGGTGTTGCTTGTGCTAAGAAAAATATCAAAAAAATCATTGAAAAAAGAAAATCAAAAACAACTAGGCTTTGCACTAGTGCCTTTTTGGCATTGCTAGTACAATATTTACGGTACTGCCATCCTGATTGTTCTGTGAGTTTCTTCCATTGTTCTTTGTTCCAACTTGTTGTGCTACACGTAGGACACGTCTTAGCCAGCAATTGTGACTTGTACTTTGGATATTTATTGAACTTTGCACTCGATTTTGTTCCACATACATTCTCCTTACAGAACAGACATTCAGGAAATTTATTGACACAGCATACAAAAATAAATTATCATCATCACTGGAAATGAGGGTGTAATGTACAAGTATGAAATAAAAAACTAATCATTCAGTGTTATAATGGACAAGTATCAAATACATCCTCAGTGGTATAATGTACAAGTATTAAATAAAAAATTCATCATCTTCGCCTTCTACCCCAAAAGCAAGTGGTGCAACAACTCCATCATCAATGTATGTGTCATCTTCATCATCTTCGTCATCGCCATCAAAGACTGCATTGTCTGGTTCGTCAACTGCTTCGGTCCGCACCTGAGCAATAACAGAGACATCCCCAGTTGTGCCTTCCTTGTCCGATCTTGACCAATTTGTCAAATCCTGTTGTTCATTGAGTAAATTATTGACTTCGATACCCACATCAATTGAGTCTTCAAGTTCTAATTCAGGCATGGCGAACAAGTCCCTTGGTTTCAACGCAATAACACTGCTCCAACCAGGTTTCTTTACCAGATTCACATAAAACACCTGTTCCGCCTGTGTTGCCAGAATATAGGGTTCATTCTTATACCTGTATCGAGTAGTGTCGATATCAATTACTCCAAATTGATCCTTACTGTATCCTCTGCCTCTGTTGTTAGTGGCAGCAGGCACATCATACCAATCACACTGGAACAAAATAACTTCTTTTTGTCCAGGGAATTCTAATGAGATCATTCTTTTAATTACCCCATACCAGTACATGTTGACAGTACCACCGTTTCCCTTGACAAGCACACCACTATTCTGTGTTACGAGACTTTTCTCAATGTCAATGGTTCGAAATAACCAATTATTGATATAGCATCTATGCAATGTACGAGCTCGATTGTCTGGTCCTTGAGCAAGTGCAAACATCTCTGTACTTACTTCCCCTTTTGCATGTAGATCCCTGATCTTGCCCTCGAACCATCTTACAAATTGTTCCTCGTGTCGCCTTTGAAGATTTCTTGAACCATATTTCTTCAGTTCTTCCATATGCGCACTGCATAGAAATGTATATCACTGTTAGTTCGAAATATAATATTTGAAAACAATGATTTTCAGTTCTGTAACTTACTCGACCCATTGACTAGCTTCATCACAGTTTGAAATTATGTAGTGCCTCATCTTCCGCATCTCGTCTCCTTCAATGATCTGGATAGTCTGTCCTCTCCTGCTGTAATCCATGTCTGAAAATATGCTCAGACCAGATGGTGGCTCATTCACAGCAATGCTTTCATGTCGATTAACACGATTCAGTTTTGTGTCCACATCCAAAAATCTTGAGCAAAATGTAAGGCACTCCTCGAGTATGTATCCCTCAGCTATTGAACCTTCAGGGTAGGCCTTATTCCTCACATATCCTTTTGCAGTACGTAGGTACCGCTCCACTGGATACATCCATCTATAACATACAGGCCCACTAATTTTAGCCTCTTCAGCTAGGTGAACAGGCAAATGCATCATGATATCAAAAACTGAAGGAGGGAATATCATCTCAAGTCGGCAAACAGTCTCCCTAATTGAATTGCTAAGTTTGTCCAAGTCTGCTTGCACCAGCTCCTTGGAACATAGTGCATTGAAGAAATTACTAAGCTGAACCAATGCGATGACAACTTGTTCTGGCAAAATTCTACGAACCACTAAGGGTAACAGTTTCTGTAGAATTAGATGGTAATCATGAGTTTTCAAGCCAGACAACTTACATGAGTTTAGGTCAACACATCTTCTTATATTGGAGGAAACCCCATCAGGCATCTTCACTCCATATAGAAATGCGCATAAATTTTCCTTATCCTTCTTATCTAACTTGTACAATGCTGCTGGCAAGGTATACTTATCATTCCTAATCACAGGATGCTGATCTGGTCGTATCCCCATATGCTCCATATCAAGTCGGGCCTTCTCCCCATCCTTACATTTACCTTCCAATTCAAGCAGAGTGCCTAATATGCTCTCGCATATATTTTTCTCAATGTGCATAACATCCAAATTATGCCTGATGAGCAAAGAAGACCAGTAAGGGAGTTCAAAAAAAATACTCATCTTCCTCCAGTTGTGCCATCTTTGGTCTTCGTCACGTTTCCTTTTTCTCGATGCCTTCTTTCCAAATCTAACTTGTTCAAAGCTTTCAAACTCTTCAAGTATCTGTGCACCTGTCAGTGGTACTGGAGCCTCCCTGGTTTCAACCTTGTTGTTGAAGCTGACCTTGTTCTTGCGCCATGGATGGTCCGAGGGCAAGAAACGACGATGTCCCATGTAGCAGTGCTTCATCCCATGTTTCAACCACAAATAATCAGTATCTTTGTGGCAGTATGGACATGCAAACTTTCCTTTCGTGCTCCAACCAGAAAGCATAGCATAAGCTGGGAAGTCATTAATTGTCCAGAGTAGAACAGCATGTAATTTAAAATTTTGTTTAGTCTGTGCATCCCATGTTGGAACACCCTTTTCCCAAAGCTCCTTCAGCTCTAATATAAGGGGCCTCAAATATACATCAATATCCATTCCAGGAGATTTTGGACCAGGTATCAACATTGATAGCAACCAGTTAGATTGTTTCTGACACAACCACGGAGGCAAATTGTAAGGTATAAAGATAACAGGCCATATGGTGTATGTAACATTTTGCATCCCAAAGGGATTGAAGCCATCAGAAGCAAGACCAAGCCTAATATTACGACCATCTTGTGCAAACCATCCATATTCTTTATCCACGTGCTTCCATGCCAATGAGTCAGCAGGGTGACGCATTTTTCTATCTTTGACCAATTCTTTCTTATGCCATTGCATCTCCTCAGATAACTGCTTCGACATGTACATTCTTTGCAGCCGAGGAATAAGAGGAAAGTAGCGTAGGATCTTCACTGGAAATCGCTTCTTAACAGTAGCACCATCCACAACCTCATTATCAGAGGTTTTATCTACAACTCTCCACCTAGACTCCCCACATGTGGGACATGTCTCCAGCATTTTGTTTTCCTTAAAAAATAACACACAATCATTCTTACATGCGTGTATCTTGATATAGTCCAAGACTAGGCCTCGTACCACCCTTTGCACTTTATCCAAGGAGTCAGGGATACAATGGCCTTCAGGGAGAACCTTTGAGAACAGATTAAGTATGGCCTCCAATGCTGAGTTACTAATTCCGTACAAGCACTTTATCTGAAAAAGTTGCACGATAAAAGAGACCTTAGTTGCATCTTTGCATCCTGGATACAATTCCTTCTTTGCCTCCTCTAATAGTTTCAAAAATATCTCTGCTTCCTTATTTGGTTTCTCACCAGCATCTATGATTTGTCCATGTATAGAGCCACTGATAATGTTTCTAATCAGAGTATTAGTGGCAGCAGGATTATCACCTGCGTCTTCATCATCATCTTCTCCAAAATAAGGTGCTGCATCAGCTGTAGGTTGTGCATCTTCAGGTTCTCTTATACCAGTATTGCGATCAGGATTGACACCATGATTCACACGACCCTCAGCTGATGAACAAGTTTGGCCTTCGAATTCATTATTGATGAAACAATCAGCAAACCCTCTAGTAACTAAATGAAGCTGAATCTGAAACACATTATGATATCTTATCATGCATTGACATGTAGCACATGGGCACGCAACAGATCCACCAGCTCGTCGTGATGATGATGTGCCAAAGTTTTCAATAAAACTTCGGAAATTCGCCTTCCACACCTCTGAATGTCGAGGCAAGCGCATCCAACTCCTATCTGCGTGTGATGCCATTTATCTGCATGCATGTTTGCAATGAGAGATCATGATGGATATATGCAGGGGAGATATACAGTGGCGGGTCCAGGATTTGGATCATGGGTATTCAAAATTTGTAATGGTAAAAAAAATCACAACCTAAATCATGTTTCAGACCAAAAATTAAAATCACGCTAGTATGAGCACTTATCTTCCGTGAATCACACAAGTATGTTTCAGACCATAGATCAGTTAATTAAATCAAGAATAGAGTGGTGGAAATACTATCTTTGTTCTTTATTAGTGTGTGCGTGGAAATAATTCTTCAGTTCCCAGGTGCTGGAAATATCGAACAGGTTGGTGGAATTCTTTTTCAGTTCACAGATAACAATTGTGTTGGTAATACTGTGTGTGTTCTTCAGGAAATAAATCAAGAATAGACAGTATTTATGCAACAAAACAAACACAGTACACGCATTTTTTTCTACAGTAGTCAAACAATGTATCTACTTAGAATTGGTCTTGCGCGCAAGAGTACGAAGACCGGCAACCACAAAGGAAGAAATTCTTCAGAATTCTCACCGGCGATCGGGCACGGCGACCCAGCTGCAGTACACTCAATTGGACTCCTCGGCGGACAATGATTCCGAGGGGCGGCCAAGGGGGTGGCCGAGCAACCCTAGGGGAGTACAAGGCCTTCGGGCCCAAAAACTGGCATCGCTGCATCCAGACAGATTCTGGTCGTCATGTTGTTTCGACGATTCCTATCGACTCCGTACGTATTTTGATATGGGATCAGTTGGGTTAGAAAGCTTATCTCCTTAGCTTTCCAACGATATATAGAATGCCCAAAACGGAGCCCGTATGTGGCCTGGGCGTCCGTTTTCGTGATGCCTGCTCCTGCAGTCCGAACCGGACTCGCGAATAAATCGGACTTCAATGTGGATTGGGCTTTGAACTCTATCTTCGCTTGGGCCTTGGTCATATGCGTATTAGTCATATCCTCATCAGAAGGGGACTCCTCGGCGGACAATGATTCCGAGGGGCGGCCAAGGGGGTGGCCGAGCAACCCTAGGGGAGTACAAGGCCTTCGGGCCCAAAAACTGGCATCGCTGCATCCAGACAGATTCTGGTCGTCATGTTGTTTCGACGATTCCTATCGACTCCGTACGTATTTTGATATGGGATCAGTTGGGTTAGAAAGCTTATCTCCTTAGCTTTCCAACGATATATAGAATGCCCAAAACGGAGCCCGTATGTGGCCTGGGCGTCCGTTTTCGTGATGCCTGCTCCTGCAGTCCGAACCGGACTCGCGAATAAATCGGACTTCAATGTGGATTGGGCTTTGAACTCTATCTTCGCTTGGGCCTTGGTCATATGCGTATTAGTCATATCCTCATCAGAAGGGGACTCCTCGGCGGACAATGATTCCGAGGGGCGGCCAAGGGGGTGGCCGAGCAACCCTAGGGGAGTACAAGGCCTTCGGGCCCAAAAACTGGCATCGCTGCATCCAGACAGATTCTGGTCGTCATGTTGTTTCGACGATTCCTATCGACTCCGTACGTATTTTGATATGGGATCAGTTGGGTTGGAAAGCTTATCTCCTTAGCTTTCCAACGATATATAGAATGCCCAAAACGGAGCCCGTATGTGGCCTGGGCGTCCGTTTTCGTGATGCCTGCTCCTGCAGTCCGAACCGGACTCGCGAATAAATCGGACTTCAATGTGGATTGGGCTTTGAACTCTATCTTCGCTTGGGCCTTGGTCATATGCGTATTAGTCATATCCTCATCAGAAGGGGACTCACGACTGGACCTTCTGTTGGGCCTGTTTTCTGTTTTCTCTTTTTGATTTATATCTAGAGGATATATTACATATGCGATTTTGATCTGTTGGGCCTGATGGAGATATATATATACATACATACATACATACATAGGCATACGAGATCAAGACAACCGCAACGGGCCTGTGGGCTGTCGTGCGTCGCTCGGCACCGCCTCGCCGCCCCGTCTCCACAGCGCCGCCGCCGCTCTCGTCATCCAGCGCCGCCTCGCTGCCTCTTCCGAGCTCCTCGCCCGGTGCCACCCCCTTCTCCAGTTCGTTTGACAATTTGTTCTAGTCGATCTATCGATTTGTTCCAGTTTGTTTGACGATTTGTTCCAGATTAAGTGCAACCAAGGAACACTTGTGTGGAGGCCCACCTGTAAGAACAAAAAGCGTGGTGATAGAAAAATTTAACTGCAACCAAGGAACACTTGGTTGCAATAAGTCTGTTACAGTTGCAACGACTACGACTAGTTGGACAACCACGCAAAATTGTGGCAATACGTCCACGCTATTGCATCTCGCAGAAAGAAAGGATGCAATAGCCACCTATCTATTGCCACAATGCACCAAGCAATTTGCAACACAAATCAAGGGTTGCGAAATTGCCGTTCAGAAGCAACCAACACTAATATGGTCGCCATAGCACCTTTCTATTGCAACACACGAAGTACTAATGCAACTTATAATTGGTGTAGCAGTATTCCCAACCAATTGCAACACAAATCCTAAAAATAGGTGCATTAGGGACACCCTGTTGCAACACGAAAGATAAATATCGCAACACAATTTATGTGTAGTAATAGGCATGCATATTACTACCAAATCACTCTTTCGGTGCCATAGTACCCACCTATTGCACCCAAATCAGTGGTGTTGCCTAAATTTTTCGTGGTTATAGGGGGGAAATCTAGTAGTGGTATATGACTCCAATGCACTGGAATGCTAAACGCAGTGTTCGAATCCAATTATCCTGTTTTGCATTGTGCATGGTATAAGTAAACATCTTGTTAATTTTGAAGTCCAAATAATTGATCATTTGTTTGATAGAATTTTTGTGTTTCCTTGACAATGAAAGAATTTGATGTCTGGTACACAATACTGGTCTATACTAGTATTTGAAAAGGAGTATTATAGAAACATCCGACGATTCAGATTAATTGTATACTACTGAAAAGTTCAGTAACATATAGGTAGTATACATTAGTAATATAAGGGTCCTATAGAAAAAATATTAATAACATCATGATTTATTTTATTTGGACTATCTTTCTAATTCCATATCTTCATTTTAATTTATAACTGAAAAATAAGTATAAAATTATCCTTACTAATGAAGGGTTGGATCTCTTCTATAATACATTCCACTAAGTGGTGGTATTGTGCACCATAAAATACCTCAACGATTTACCTCTTCTTAGCACAGGAAGTACAAAAGATTGTGCTCTTGAGTGTTTTTTTAGAGTTTCAACAATCTCTTTCATTGAACTGAAATTAGGACTGAGCATGAAGTTATGTTTTTAGGTACACCTGATACCGTTGCATACTTTTTTTTGAGGAAAAAGGTGATGCTCTTGCATACTTGATACTGTGTGTTCTTCACTTGTTTAAAAAAAATGGATGATAACTTATTATCTTCTCTTAATATTTGGTGAAAGCTCCATCCTGCTACTCACTAAAGATATAAACACCAGAGACCAAAATATGATTATGACTTATAAGAAGCGACCTGAGATCCATGATGCTGTGTGCTGGATACTTTTTCTGCATCTCCATAGAGTGAGTCATGACGCTGGAGAATTCCACCGACTCCTTTTTTGCCGCTAGGATCCTGTTTATCAGTTTCAAGAGCCATTTGTGGAGCTCCAAACTTGTGCTTGTTTCTTATGAACGGTTACCTTGTGCTGCTTTTATAGACTTGAAGGTTGAGAGACCTAGGAAGGAGGAGGGGGCTGGCCGGGGTGGAGGGATGTTGACAAGATTGATTTTTGTATATACACCTTGCATTGGATTAGGTAATCTCACTAATGCATGTGTTTTCATGTTACGGTCTAGCACATGCAGCTTTATAAGTCTCCATATTTCACAGCTAAAGTTGTCCATTCCTTACTGCATCCAAGTGTTCCACCATTGCTTAGATGCCATGTAACTGTATGCACCGCACCATACAAGTGTCGTCGCAAACCATTCTCTCTTCTCTCCGACTTGTGCATGCATTAGCATTGCATCATGTTTAGCAATTTACTCCTCATGAAATGAAATTATAGCGATCCATTTTGGATGGAAGGGTGTTTTATCCATGGTGAAAAGACTCCGGATCATGCTGGGGCTAGATATAAGAGTCATGTAGGGTGGTCAACACTGTGAGGGTGGAATTTGTGAACTCACTAAAGTTGCAGGCACTCGATTGTAATAAACTGAGATGTGTATGGGGTTTCCCTATCATGTATGTTCTTTTTTCGATTTCCTTTATTTTATTTATAAGTATGTTAACGACGACGGATATCATTCTCATATAACAACAAATCAAAATAATTAGCAAACTAAGCGTAGCTCAGCTGGTAAGGTTACTTGTGGTAGAACCTACCCACCTGGGTTCAAGTCCTAGACTTGGCACGAGCGCTCGCATTTTCCTGTAGGCGACGTGCCTGTCGATAGCGAGACGTCCGTGGTGACTTCGTCACTGCTGGCTCAGTCTTTTGGATGTGCTTATATGGTAGGGTTGCGTGCGTGTATTCATAAGGTTAAGTGTGCGTGCGTGTATATAAGCGTTCGCGTTTGTACTGTGTTTTGGAAAAAAATTCAAAATAATTAGATGTTTAGCCATGGTCAGAGTCATTATTGAAGTTTGATTTGTATGAATTCCTGGGTGATATCTCTATTTTGCGCGAGACGTGGCATTCATTGCTTGAGTTGTGTTGACAGCGGGAGTTAAAAGAAACACACAGGTACTCAAAATGACTTGTGAGCAATCTTTCTAAAGTGACAACAACAAATCAGAACAGCTCTGACTTTGAGAAGAATTAACGTTGTACACAGTTGTTTAGCCCCAATTATTGCGGTTGCTCTGTTGACTCTGCATAATTCTGCATGCACACAAATGCTAAAATAGCTGTTGCTCCACTAGCTATCTTCCAGATAATAAAATGATGATGAAGTCGGTAAAAAGAAATGCATCTGTGTTTTGCATAAGAAAGTCCTGGCTGGCTCCAATGACAGGGAGTACCGGTCCATTGCATGTAACGAATAGACATATGAGTTCTCTTTTGTCCGTAGCGCAACCTCCAAGCAAACTTATCGAAAGAAGCAACGCAATTTCTGACTATCATTATTGACTATGGTAACTACCAGATAGCTAGTACCCATGTATCATGGCATGCATACCTGTCAATTTTGGCATGGTAACTTGATATCTGTTGACCATCATTCAGATATGCCTGCTGAGAGATTGCAGATTTCCTGTCAACATCTAATTTCTGACTTCTAAACGCATCTCTTTCATGTTTGGTCGTTTCAATTGTGGATGTCATTTGAACTAGGTCGTACGGTATGCAAGGCATATCCGTACCGATACATGAGAGGGACTTCTTTTTGTCTTTTGCTGCAGGTCAATGGTTCCAGATACCTTTGGCATTTGGGTATATTCTGCACCTTTCACTGATAGCATTTTTATGTATACCTGTGGAGACTTCAGGTATGGAATTCATTAATATTACACCTCATACTCCAACGCGTCAGTACATGGCTTGCTTGGTGGCTTCCATTGTTCTTGCTGCTTAGAGCTAGTTTAATTTAACTCAGTGATTAGCTGGTGTACACAATATCCGGAGTAAATTAATTTCCCCTTACCATTTTACTTTTGAGTTCTCTCAGCTCTCAGGATGAAGCATGCATTTGAGGTAGATATGGGCATATGGCCATGGGAGGGGTAGGCACCAAATCTGTATACATGCAGATCAAGCTATCCACTGCTCATACATGTTGTTCAACATTCTGAAAAGTGGAAGCAAACATAGGTGAAAATTGAAACACTAGTATATTTTGTAAAGGGAGAGAGCTGAGCTGGGAACTCTAGTGCAAGCAAGGACTTGACCAAGACAACTGGTGAAATGAAGGGGACATTGGTATAATACCATACCATCCCTTCTCATACACTGAGCTCTTCCTTGTCCCCCCCCCCCCCCCCCCCCCCACCACACCAACGTTTCAATAATTACTATGCAAACATGCAAGCCTACAATCCAGACAAAAGAAACGCTTCCTTCGAAAAGAAAGATCAAACACTAAGTCTAAGAATAACTTAATTAGTCCCGCATATCATTGAGTTAGGGTAGAGAGCAAAACTATTGCAATAATTTTAACTTTTTTAAAACACTTCGGAATAAGATGGACAAACATTATGAACTTAGATAATCCGAATATTAAAAGAACATAATTTATTAAACTCTAGTCGCCAATCTACACACAACACTCATTCTAATGTTTGGTCAGAGAAATCACATCATTTTAAAATGGAACAATCCATCATTGGTTCATCCTATGAATTTCGGTAGGATGGACCCATTCCGCTTGTTATTGACCTAACCGTGCGCTTTGTGAGGAATGAGCTGGTGATGAAGCCAAACAAAAACGTGGTGAATGAAAAGGTGATAGACCATAATGTTTTGTCTGATGCGGTTAGTATCATATTGGTTGTCTAGATAAATTAGGGCCAGCTTTAAAGCCTTGCTTCGTACTATGAACTCCGGGGATCGATAAAACTCTTGTAATCGTTCGAAGTTGAGGTACTCTTCTTTAAGACGAAATCAGGGGGCGCCTCTCCCTCTGGCAGAGTGTTTTTAAGCCTTGCACTATATCTCTAGATTAACCTTTATATATGAAGCAACAATAGAAGTATAAGGCCTACGCTTATATATATACGTGGCCTACCAATGGTTGGATTGGTCGTAAGAAAATTTTGGACATAGTTGTCAAAAGAGGCAACTAATTCCTTCTTGACCAAGCCACTATGATTTATGTTACATGCTTTCTACCTAGGAGTTAGAGAGGCCACTAGCTAAATTCTTAGAATTCATTTCCAACACCCCATCCCCCCCCCCCTTCCCAAAAAAAACAGCTTTGTCCTCCGAATTCATATCTTTTACTACGCACTTAGATATACATTATATCTAAATATATAATAAATATATTTAAAAAATAAAATAATCTACAATTTGGAACGGAGAGAGTAGAAGTTTGTTATGCATCCAGTCAGGCTATGGATGCAAGCTGGATAATCCCAGAAAGACATATAAAAGTTCTTTGTCCTAAAATATGTGTAATTAGCTGAATTCGTGGGCTGAAATTGGCCCGCTGGGACTACCAGAAGACAAACCCTTTGCACACATCTTCCCTGCGCAGCCGCACGATGTTAATCCAACGTCAGAGACCAAATACCACCTCCTATAAAGAACCACCACCATACCGTGGCCTCTCATCACTGCATACCACGGCCAGCTAGGGTTTCCGCCGCCGTAGCCGCCGCCGCCGCCGCCGATGTGATTTGATGGATCCGAAGCTTAATTTGCTTCTGCTGCAGCAGAAATAGCTGTGCACTTTTCCCATTTGCGTGACGACAGGGCTCGATTCTTAGTTTTCCTCATCGTGTTTTTCCTTTTTCTTTTTGCCTTTTTGGCGATGGTTTGATTTCTTGCTCTGTTTTGATTACCGAGTTTGAGCGGCGATCCGGCTTGCTGGACTGTGATGAAAAACGCAAACAAAACACACCATCTTTCGGGGCTGATTGGCTCGTTACGAGCCATGCTGCCAAATCTGCAATTCTGATGTCCAGTGTTACAGCCTACAGGGTCCCGAAAAGCTTTTGTTTTCGCCGATCAGGGTCGGCATTCAGTTCTTGTGGTGCTTCCCCGAAGATATTGCTTTGTTTTTTCTGTTCTTTTTGGTGCCGTTAGATTGGATTGGATCAGATCAATGCGTTCGTTGCTCATGTTTGTCGGTGATGAAAAACTCATAAAAAATACCATCTTTCGGGACTGATTGGCCTCCTGTGGCCATGCTGCGATTCTGCAATTCTGAGGCCAACATGTTGAGAGAACGTTAGTTCTGCTTTTCGGCCTATTCTGTTGCCCAACTAGATGACATCTTGGTTTAAAACCAGCCAATCTTTTGGCAAGGCCCAGGAGCCAGACTGATCGGAAGTGTCAGAAAAATGTTTTGAACCAAATTCACGCTACGAACCTTCTTTCATTGCACTTGTCAAGAAACCTGAACCAACAAAACCTGAACCCGTTGAACTCAATCAAGCATCAATAGTTTCCAACAAAGCATACGTCTTCACCTGCCAGCACTTTTTTTTCTTGAAATGGATAAGGAGTTTCCATTAGTCAGGTGTTCCTGACATATCACCAGATACCAACAAAGCTACAAAGTCTGGTAGCCGGCCTTGCCACGACAAAGGTCCCAAAGGTCCGTTCATACAGTTCAGTTCATACCGTTCATACGTCTTCACCTGCCAGCACTCAGCAACGAGAAATGCGTGGAGTATGCTACGCGTCCGAGTGACAGCAGGAATGACATCTCATTGCCAAACCTTCTAAAAGTGAATCAGGGAAAAATGAGTCTAAACTGTTGAGGAGAAAATTTCAGTCATTAGCTCAGTTTCAAAGTACCTGTTTACTTTATCCAAAAAATCAAATATAAGAGTACCTGAAGAAGTTTAGGAGGCGCCTTTTGCATTTTGATCTGATGTCAGAAATTTTATATTCTTTTTGTAAATAACAGAGGAAGTGACTGAAATCTCAGAACCAGAGACTGACCTGAGACGTGGCATACGTCGTAAGAATTCTATTGTCTCAAAACAAAATGACTACAACGCTAACTTATTTGTTTGTTGCAAATACAGAAGTACTACTGCTGATATTTGTGAATGTGCAAACTTTAAGACAAGTGATCAATTTTACAGCAGGTGCAGATGATACTCCATCCTAATCTTTTCAATCAATGAGAATCTTGAACCATAAATAGTACTATGAAGTAACCTAACCAAACAGATTTGATGGTGACTTTATTTTCTGGCCTGATTCGCTGCCTCAGGTAGTTTGCATCTAAAAGTGGACCCTGGTGATCGATGGCAACTTGAGAAGGCCCCGAAGATTTTAGACCAGAAAACTTTTCTCCAATATTTAGCGAGTAGGCAACGAACCAAGCTAGAAGCTACCACAGACGAGACAACAACTAAATTTACCGTCATCTAAATTTACAGGAGGAAGTGAAACACGACCATATCTCCAACTCGGTCATCCTACTTACCTTGGGATGAACACTTGCAATTACTCATCACAACATACCATACCAGGATACGATATATTACGCCAGTTAAAAGGATAAAACAGCCGTAAATCTTCAAGCTGAGGTAAGTACAGCAAAACAGTAAAGGCGAACGCAGGATGCAGACAGCATTGCTAGAAAAGTACCAGCATCTTCAAACTGAGGCAAGTATCATCAACCAAAATCAGAATGCCTGTGCTGCTTGGTAGGCAGGATGGGCCTGGCCATCTAGCAGTAAACAAAATCTACGGCGAGTAAGCCTAAACAGTACCAGATTAAGTGTATACGACAATATTGATTGGCAAGCCTGACATCTCAGGAATTCCATGTTGCCCATCAGTGGCATGCTGCCTAGTTCAGCGAGCCCTGCTGCCGACCATCTGGGATCGCAAACAGGACCACAGGTTTTGATGACCTGATAAATGGGGCATCACACCTGTAGTAGCCTTTCCTCTCGAGCTGTATGACTTCTCCGCGCTTGAGGTTCCTCATGTTTGCGTCTCCAAGGGCTGGGGTCTCTCGCCGAGTGCAAGGATTGAGATTGTCGAGGAAGTCTTCATCCTCCTCCAGCTGTTAAATGCCACCAACAGCATAGTTCAACATTAATTTGTCAAAGAACAAGGAATCTTTAATTAAAAACTCAACACGCCATCTGAAGCAGAAATGTACCCTAAGCATTTAATCTGGAGGCAGCCATTACATTCGACCCAATGTCCAAATTATCATTCTAAAGATGCAACATAGATCCTCTTGCACCAGCACACCAACATTAAGCACAAATTAAGAAAGCAACTTGTCAACACAACCGCAGTTTTGCTGCTTATCTAGAAGATTATATGCCATGAAAATAAACATGCAATTTGATTCAATGCAGCTTAGTCTTCGTTATATAAGACAATAGACGAATCACATGATAACATGTTATATCTATTTTATCAACGTTTTTAATAAAATTGGTCATCAAGACACAAGGACAATCATGCACAAAATGGTAAAAGCAACGCAGCGCTAGTATAAACATAAGCAATGGGTGTAGAAAATAGAGAACTACCTTTTTCTTGCTGATGAGATAATCGAATTCCACCAATGAGAGGGGGACTAGCTCATCTATATCTGCTAGCCATGTGGTCTTCAATTTTGTTGTCTTCACAGAGCCCTCAAGATGTAGTTCTCCAACTAATTCAGTAATCACTCCATTCTCCATCTTGATCTCTTTAATGATAGCATTCCCCCAGTCCATTAGGGTCACTTCCTCACCCTTGCTAATGGCTGATGCATCAGCATAATCTAGCCAAATTCTGTTTGCGAAGGTTGTAGCCTTCTTTCCAGCAGCCTCACATTTCTTGTGCCTTGGCAAAATTCGAACAAATGGCTTCTCTGGACCATTAGTAAGAGTAAAGATCACTCGCTGATCTTTTAGCACAGCAGTATGCCTTGCACACACTGGATCAATTATCTTTTTGTTGATTGTCCACAGTTTATCCCACTCCATCAGATTCAGATTTTTTGAAGCACCCTTCAACAAACAAAAAGGATATAAAATCCGGCATAAGCTTACGGGAAATATGAACATAAAGCATGAGCACATTAGCACATGTGTACCTGCTGGAGTATAAATTGTATCAGCGCCTCAACCTTCAAGCCACGACGGACTATGCCTTGAACAGTGGGAAACCGCGGATCGGTCCAATCTTCAACCTTCTTGTTTTGTACAAACCAAAGAAGCTTCCGCTTGCTGAGAAGAGTGTAAACCATATTCAATCGGCTGAACTCATAAATTTCTACTCTCCTCAACCCCATATCTTGTAGAATTCGATAATATTGTGCATTCCTGTCATGGTATTCACTGGAACGAAGAGCATGTGTCACTCCCTCCAATGCATCAACAAATGGGCAAGCAAAGTCATATGTTGGATAGACCTTGTACTTTGAACCAACACGATGGTGAGGATCAGTATTGCAGCGGTAGTAAACAGGATCCCTGAGTGACTTGTTAGGATCCTGCATGTCGAGTTTACCCCGCACACAGCACTGCATGCCCCTCTCAGTTCCATTAACCATCTCTTTCCATAATGACAGATTTTCCTCAATGGTATTATTTCTGCACTTTGATTCAATACCATCCATCCTCTCTTTCCTCATTTGCTCCTTTGGTGTATCGTCAATATATGCTTTCCCCTGCTTAATCAAACTCTCAGCCATTTCCATTAGCTTTGGAAAATAGTCAGATGTGTATGTGACAGCATCATATTTGATCCCCAATGTCTCAATATCTTTCAGAAGGTTTTCGACAAACTCATTGCTTTCTTTTGAAGGGTTTGTGTCATCAAATCGAACAATTAGGCGCCCTTGATATCTTTCAGCAAAATATTTGTTCAATAATGCAGCCTTTGCATGACCAATATGGAGGTACCCGCTAGGCTCTGGGGCAAAACGAACACAAACTTGCCCAACTTTTGCACCTGGGAGATCAACTTCTGGAGCTGATGGGTCCTTTGAATCATGTACCTTTTCCTTAAGGCTTGGCGAAGGAGATTTTCCAATTCCTCGTTTCCCAACATATGCAGCCACAATTTCATTCAGTGTGTCCCTGTATTCTGCATCTATGCTGTTGAACCAGCGGACAAGATTTTGGTATTTCTTTGATTTCCTTAGACTCTCCCACCGTTGACCAATCCCTGAAGGGAAATAGCACAATAAGCCAAACATTACAATACCCAGAACCAGCCTGAAAGAAGAATGGAGAACAAACCCACAGCTTACCAGCAAGATTCGACCACACTGCAATGTCAGCAATTGTCAGCCCATGACCAACCAGAAAGGTCCTGGAGGCCAAGTATCCATCAACAAATGAGCAGGCATTTTCAAATTCAGAGCCTAAAAGGAACATGGGGGCATATTCAAGCCACTCAACAACCTGCAAGTTTATTAACAGCAGTGATTCAGAACATAGAAACAGTCACAGCGATAAGTAACTTTTTAACAAGCAGTGGATGACAACATACATGCCCGAACTCAATAGCATTCTGCCCAGAGAAACTGGAAAATGATGCACCACGGGCAATGAAGTGGAGGATTGGGTTTACACCATGGAGTGATTCTCTGTCCACGACCACAAAAAGTTGTATGAGGAATTATATCAACCCACAGATGGAGAGTCAAACCAAAGGTAAATAAATGAAACTAAGCAAAACAGATAGAACTCAATCATTTGCAAAACGACATATTTGCACATAAGTATCAGAAAACTGCCATTACATAGTTGCATGCGGGCATAAAATAGACACAGAACAGCAAAGTGTTATGCAAGCATTCGCAAGTGACCAAAGAGATATCTTTTAAGAGAAAACGTACATGTACCCAAGAAGAGGAGCAAGAACTTACCCAAAACCAAACTGTAGTGTGGGTGCCGAGCCAGCAGCAAGACTAGGATCAACAGTTAGGGGTATACCCGCAACCTTAGCCGCACAAATGATAGAAATTGGTGGGCTGTCCTGGGAGAATGCCAACTTCGCCTCCATTGATCCTTTAAATGAAACAGCAGAAACCTGAAACCAACAGAAATCAACAAATAAGTTTTGCAGCACAATGTGAACAGTAAATTAGGCTACACTTCTGCAGCTACCCACCCTTTTTTGTATTATATTAGAATCAAGGCATGCTGATACAAGAACGAAGGGTAAAGAACTGGAGGCGCAAAGATATCAAAAAATTGAAATCAAGCATTCAAGTTTGATACAAGCAGTTAAAACTTCAAATGATACTGGTCTTACATGAACTACAAAATATCTAATAGAAATTACAATTTGACACCAGTCATTAATGAGCCGTGGAACTAATTAAATATATCATCATCGTCGCTGAGCTATAATAAGAAAACAAACAACCATGCTATTCCAAACCAGGGGCGGATATGTTACTGGGTCAGAATTGGGATGGCAACGGGAAATTCCCCGTCGGAAACGCCTCCCCATCCCATCCCCGTCCCCGCAGGTAGGAAATTTCCCCGTGCCCATCCCCGTTAACACCCGCGGGGGCTAATTTCTCCCCATCCCCGTCGGGTACTCGTCCCCACCGTCGCCGTCTCACCTGCTGCGGCGTTGCCCCGCTGGCCCTTGCGGCCTAGCTGCGGCACTGCCCCCGCCACCCGCGCGGACGCACCTGGCCGCCTGGCGAGCGACGAGCCGAGCCACGAGCGGGGGTCCAGGAAGCGGGCGAGCGGGAGAGAGTAAGGGGGTGGCAGCGGCCCGCGGGAGAGAGGGATACCGGAGGCGGCGGCGGCCTGTGCGAGTGGGAGAGACCGAGAGAGCGAGAGAGAAGGGTTTGGGGTGCTCCGTTTCGCACAGCACGAAGGGAAGAGAAGGGGCGGGCATACCTAGTGGGCGCTCGTTGCCGGCGAAGGTCCCGGCGAAGACGTGTGAAGGGCGCCGCCGCTCGCCCAGCCGTCGCCGCCAGGAAAGGAAGCCGAGGAAAGTGAGGTAGGGCAAAGAGAGAGCTGAAGAGAGAGTAGAACGCAGCGACCAGCGACGCGCTCGGGCCGTCCCGATGGCAGCCCAGTTTGCTGGGTCTTTCTTTATCGGGTCACCAAAAGCAACGACACGCATGCTCGGGCCGTCTCCATGGCAGCCCAGTATTGCTGATTTTCTTTATCAGTCAAATAGTTTGGGCCTTTTGGGAGCAGCATGTTTTGTGGGATGCCCTCCAATTTTTAGTATGGACGGGCTTGGTCGAAGGAATCAGACTATCAGAGGATCCGATCTCATATATGTTAGGATGATTTTTTTAGTCTGAGAGGTAAAAGAAGGGGTGTAAATGGTATGGATAATATCCATTCGTATTCAAGTTCGAATTCGTTTAAAGGGGTTAATATCCGTCTATATCCGACACATTTGACACTATCTGTACCCGATCCGAATCCGAGAAAAAAATAACTATCTGTATTCGTATCTGTATGTATCCGACCGTATCCGATCCGTTAACATCCTAGGTAAAAGAGCAAACGGTCCTATCTCTTTGGATGGAGAGATGCCCCTTTAGGCTTAGTTTGGGAACTCGAGGTAGGCTGACCAGGGAAGGCAAGCCCTAAGGGGGGATTTTGCAATATATTTTTTTCCCTAGGTTGCCTCTCCCGCTGGGGAAAGTTTTCCTTGATACCATTTGGGAATTAGGTGAGGGGAAGGGGATATCCAAGAAAATATCTCAAAAATTCAGAAAAAATTTGACAAAAAATAAAAATAACAATAATATAATATCTCATAATGTTTAAAAAATTCAACATCACAAATTCATTATACTGTCTAACCGTACACTTCACAACCATAAAAAACACTTCAATCGACCGCACGCGTCGGAGCACCAGGTCGCCTACCTGGAATGCCCGACCCTGACGTTCCTGCTGTGTAGCGGCGGAGGGTCTGATGGTACTTGGCAGATCGGATGAGCGCCACATCGTGTGCCTCGTTGAGCTGGTCGAGCCCATCCTGGCGCGACTTCTCTGACCTGCTCTCGTCGTACGCCTGCACCCTCAGCGCACCATAGTCAAGGTCGGTCTGGAGCACGGCTTCGACGCCGTACACCATGAAGAAGGAGGTGAACCCCGTGGACTGGTTCGGGCTTGTACGCAGGCTCCATAGTGCTGCTGGCACCTCCCCGGCCCAGCGCCTCGCGAACTTGTTGAGGCGGTCGAAGATGCTCAGCTTACGGCCCTGCAGGACCATGCCGTTGGCGTGCTCTACTTGCTTGTTGGTCCGGGTATACACGATCGAGGCCCAGTAAACCCGGATGTGGTAGTTGTCGCAGAAGCATAGGAACTTCTTCCCCGTGAACTAGGTCCCGTTGTCAGTGATGATGCAGTTCGGGAACCCGAAGCGGTAGACGATGTCGAGGAAGAACTCGACTGCGTCCACGGAGCGGGCTTGGGCAACCGGCTACGCCTCGATCCAATTGGAGAACTTGTCCACCACCATGAGTAGGTGGTCGTAACCCCCGGGCGCTTTCTGAAAGGCCCGACCATGTCCAGCCCCCAAACCGTGAATGGCCACGTGATCGGGATGGTCTGGAGCTCTTGAGCAGGGCAGATGCGTCTGTCGCACGTAGTACTGGCACCCTTCACAGGTGCGCATGATGTGCTGCACGTCCGCTACCGCGGTCGGTCAGTAGAAGCCTTGTCAGAAGGCTTTCCCGACCAGCAACCTTGGCACGGCGTGGTGGCCGCAGATGCCTCCGTGGATCTCGCGGACCATTTGCTGCCCTTGTTCATGAGGGATGCAAGGGATGCACTTCTGCAGGATCCCCGACATGCTCCTCTTGTATAGGTGCTCCCCGACGACCAAGTACGCCTTGGCACGGCGCACAAGGCGTCGCACTTCCGTCGTGTTGGTGGGGAGGATCCCTCGTACGAGGTAGCCTAGGATAGCTGCGATACAGTCTGGCTCGACCGTCATGACCTCCTAACCCTTGGTGGTCTGGGAGGATCCTTCTCCGCCCCCCTTGCTGGGATCGGTCCGTTCAGTAGCCCCTGGGGTCAGGTCGGGCGCGGTAGCCAGCGCATGGTCGGGCGCGCTTGGGCCATCTAAGGGGCCGGGCGATCGATCGCGCTTGACCGATGGCTCGCAGGCATCATTGATGAAGATTCCTAGCGAGGCCAACTCCCTGCTCAAGGCCAGCTTGGCTAGGAAGTCGGCCACCTCGTTGTCATGCTGGAGGATGTGGTGACGCTCGATGCCGTTGAACCTCTCCTCCAGCTTGCAGACCTCATCACAGTAGGTGGTCATCTTGTTGCCCCGGCACGACGCGTCCTTCATGACCTGGTCGACCACTAGCTTGGACTCGCCTCGCACGTAGAGGTGTCGCACCCCCAGGTCGGTGGCGATGCGTAGCCCGTGGATGCATGCCTCGTACTCCGCCATGTTGTTGGAGGTCGGGAAGTGTAACCGGATGGCGTACCTCAGTCGGTCCCCCGAGGGGGAGACGAGGATGATGCTAGCCCCCACGCCTGTGCCCAGGACTGAGCCATCAAAGTACATGGTCCAGTACTCAATGCAGCTTAAGGGCGGGGGGTCTGGGTCTCCGTCCACTCCGCGACGAAGTTGGCTAGAACCTGGGATATGATCGTTGTCCTCGGGACGTAGGTGATGTGGTGACCCATGAGCTCCGTCGCCCATTTGTCCACCTGCCCTGATGCGTCCTAATTCTAGATGATATCGCCGAGCGCGGCCGATGTCACCACCATGACTTGGTGGCTCTCAAAATAGTGCAACAGCTTATGTTTGTCGATGAGCACCACGTAGATCAGCTTCTGCACCTACGGGTACCGTACCATGGTGTCGGAGAGGACCTCGTTCATGAAGTAGACGGGCTGCTAGACCTTCAGGGCATGCCCGGGCTCCCCCCCCCCCATTCCAGGACGAGCACCACGCTGACCACCTGCATGGTGGTCGTGACGTAGAGCATCAGCGGCTTGTCGGGGTCGTGGGAGACCAGGACCGGCGGCTCGGCGAGGAAGGTCTTCTAGTGGTCGAAGGCGTCCTACACCTCGTCTGTTCATCGGAACTGAGACTTCTTCAACAGCCTGTACAACGGCATCCCTCACTCCCCGAGCTGCGAGATGAACCGGCTCAAGGAGGCTAGGCAGCCCATTAGCTTCTGGGCGCCCTTGAGGTTGGTGATCCGGGTTGGCTTCAATGCCGCGCTGGGAGACAATAAAGCCGAGCAGCTTGCCTTTCGGCACCCTGAAGATGCATTTCTTAGTGTTGAGCTTGATCCTGTAAGATCGGAGATGCACGAAGGCTTGCTCCAGGTTCTCGACCAGGTGGTCGGCCTTCCCGGTCTTGACCACAATGCCGTCGATGTAAACCTCAATGACCTCTTCGATAAGGCTATTGAGGCATCATTGCATGTAGCGCTGGTACATCACCCTGGCATTCTTGAAGCCGAAGGGCATCGTCACTTAGTAGTATGTGCTGAACGGGGTAATGAATAAAGTCGCAAGCTAGTCAGACTTCTTCATCTTGATCTGGTGGTACCCCGAGTATGCGTCCAGGAAGCATAGGGTTTCGCACCCCATGGTCGAATCGACCACCTGATCAATACGTGGTAGGGGTACGGCACCTTGGGGCAAGCCTTGTTTAGGCTCGTGTAGTCGACGCACATGTGCCACATCCTGTTCTGCTTCCATACAAGAACAGGGTTTGCTATCCACTCTGGGTGGAGCACTTCTTTGATGAATCTAGTCGCTAAGAGCCGAGCGATTTCTTCGCCGATCGTTTTCCACTTCTCTTTGTCGAAATGCCTCATGCATTGCATGACAGGTCGGGCATTCGGCAAGACGTCCAGCACATGCTTGATGTCCTCCCTCGGGATCCCCAGCATGTCAGACGGTTTACATACAAAGTCGGCGAGTGCGCTTTCCTATTTGTCACTGAGGCCAGCCCCGATCCGGACCGTCTTGCTGGCGTTGTCGGGGTTGACCTGAACCGTCTTGGTGTCTTCAACGGGTTTGAAGGTTCCCACGAAGGACTTGCTTTTAGCCAAGTCAGGCACCACCTCCGCATTGGCAAGCTGGATGCTTTTGAGCTCGAGCGATCTGAAAGCCGCCGCAGCCAGATCGCAGCTCTCCTGCTCGCAGAGGTGGGCATGCTGGAGGCTTCCCCCCACCATGATGATCCCCTTGGGCCCAGGGATCTTCAGCTTGAGGTAGGTGTAGTTGGGCACGGCCATGAACTTTGCGTTCCAGGGCTATCCCAGGATGGCGTGGTATGATCCCGATGGTTCGCACTGCTCCCGAAGGTGACAGGCAGGTCGACTTGCCTGAGCAGTATTGCTTGCACGTCGGGGACCAACCCGTGGAACAGAGCACCCGCTGGTCGGATGCACGATCGCGCCAACCCCATGGCGTCATAGGTCTCGGCGTAGAGGATGTTTAGGCTGCTCTCTTTGTTCATCAGGACCCTGGTCAGCCGAGTCCTACCCACGATAGGGTCCACGATGACGGAAACCGGCCTGGTTGCGGGATGCTATCGGGTGGTCGGCTCGGTCGAAAATGATCGCCGCCTCTGACCACTTGAGATAAGTTGGGATGGCTTTGCACGCAGCGGTCGTGGTGTTAACCTCCCGAGTTGTCAGCTTGTGCTGGTGCTTCAACTCATAAGGCGCCCCCCCCCCAAGATCATAAGGCATCCCTCAGGCCTCGGGAACGCATCCTCCTCCTTGTTTCCCTCATTGGGCTCGGCCAGCTTGCCCTTGGGGGCGGCTGCGAGATCGCCCTTCAGGTACCGCTTCATGAGGTCGCTGTCCTTGAAGAGGTTCTTGATGAGGAAATCTTGGTTCGGGCACGGCCCCTCCATCTTCTTCTTGAAGTTGCCGTGATTCTTGACAGTGTCGGGCCGGCCTGCCTTCTACTTGCCCGCACAGTCGCAGCAATGACCAACTCGATGTCGCGACGCTTGCGGTTCTTCTTATTCCACCCGCGCTGCGCCTGGTTGGCCCCGTCCCCATCCTCGGGGTTGGCCTTACCGTGGTCCTTGCTGAAGTTAGCTTGGACCGCCTCCTCACCCGAGGCGTGGCTAGTGGCGATGTCGAATAACTTTCGTGCCGAGGGAGGTCGGTTGCGCCCGAGCTCATGCATGACCGACTCGTTGGTCATCCCCTCTATGAAGGCACCAATCACATCGGCGTCCTCCACATCGGGGAGGTCATTGCATTGCTTGGAGAAGCGGCAGATGTACTCGCAGAGAGTCTCACCTGCCTTCTACCTACAAATCCTCAGGTCCCAGGAATTCCCTGGGCACATGTAGGTGCCCTCGAAGTTGCCAATGAAGACGTGTTTGTGGCCACTCCAGGAGTTGATCCAACCTACCGGCAGGTGCTCGATCCAGGCGTGGGTGCTATCAACGAGGTAGAGGGTAAGGTATTGGATGATGAAGAGCTCATCATCGGCTCCACCTGTCAAGCATGCCACGCGGTAGTTCTTGAGCTAGATACTGGGAGGTTCGACCGAGGTCGGAACTGTGCTGGGAACGGGGCTTGGCGAATGCTCTTTCCGAACACAGTCTGTGCCACTCGGGGCTCGGGCTGCGATCGTCACCGGGCCTCCGTGCCGCCGGTCACTGTTCTCCCTAGCATCGGGGTTGGCGAGCTCTGCCTCCTCGCGCTCGCAATTCCGAGCGTTGATGATGTTGCGGGCATTGAGGTTGCCCCCAGCCAGCTCTGTACCAGGGGGAAACCGCACGGCTCTTGGTGGTGGGTTCGCTAGCACCCCCGTATGCGCCCGCTCTGGCTTGGGAACCCCCTCGGTGAACGCTGGTCGTGGCCCGCCCGTTGGGGCTTCGGTAACTGCTGGGCCCGGGACACCTCTTGTCCTCGGAGTTGTTGTCGTACTGGCACACCGCCACCTCCAGCAGAACACGGAGCTCGTCCATGACGCGTTGCCCCTTTGGGCTCGCTTGATGCGACATCACCCGCATCATTACCGCAACTGCGGCGACATTCTAGCTTGCTCGCGACACGTAAGGTGTACCGTGCTCATCGTGCATGATTCTTGTTGTCGACCGCAAACGGGTCTAGGTACCCAGGGTCCCCAGCGGGCCCACTTTCTACTGGCATTCTAGCTAGCCCAAGACCACACTTGCAACGAACGCCTTTCGTCCTGGGCCACGACTTTGTCCGGTCGGCCTAGGAACACGGTCCTAACCGGCAGGGCGGTCGGCCAAAGCATGGCTCGCATCCCCAACCTAGGGGACGATCGGGGACTAAGTCCGTACCACGGTTCCGACTGAGGTCACCTAGCCAGGCTTCACCTGACGTGTGTCACTATCCCCGACCGACAAGGCCGCGGATAGCCGAACCCCGCGTACTGGCAGGCCCCGAGAGCAGGTGTGGCCGATAAGGAAGCACACCGGGGTCAACTTGCCGTACAGGCCAACCATTCCCTTCACGGGGGTTACAGTCTGCCACAGTAGGGGGACACTATTTCACCTGCCCATCCTCGCGAGGGGATGGGGCGCAATGCTATCACGATACGGCGGACACGCCTCTATTACGATGGAGTGATAAAGCGTAGCGCCAGGGACGGAGTGTGGCTGCCATACCGTACTTATCGACGCACGACCACCCCCCCGACCGAAAAAGCATGATGCATAGGAACAAAACAGGGCAACCACTCGGCAACATAGGACTTGGGCGGTGACCACCCAAGGACTCCGACTGACAGAGCTGACGACCGCGACCGACGGGGCAAGGAGACCCTCTCTCTCTCTCTACGATAGTCCCCTTGTAAGGAGGCCCCCCCTTAGACTATAAAAGGGAGGGCCAACCGCCTAGGAAAAAAGAAAACCAAAATCCAAGAGATTCATTCTCCACTGGAAAGCTTGTAACTCTCCAAACTCTCACGAGCACCCAGGCCCAAGCAATACATCCAACCGAACCCCGACTGGACGTAGGGCAAGATTGCCTGAACCAGTATACATCTTGAGTCATTGTGTGCTAGGCTATCTCCGATCACAATGCGTGGTATACACTTCGAGTAGATTAGCTGCCAGCCATTTCTGGAACTGACAACCGCCCTAGCCCTGCCGCGTGCTACAGCAGTGCGTGGTGGGGCCGCCAAACGCGCGTTGGCCGCACGCGCCTGCTCGCCGCACTCGCGCTCGTCGTCCACCCCGCAGGCCTTGGCGCGCTCGAGCCTCTCCTGCTCGTAGGCGGCCTGCTCCTCTGACGTGTGCTGCACCAGAGGGTGAGCAGGCTCGTCGCCCGCCCCTCCCGCTGGATCCACCCCCGCCGCATGCACCATGTTGCACTGCCGTGAGGGGTGTTTGTCCTTGCCCGGTGAGGACTTGGAGCTAGAGTCACATGACTCCCCCTCGAGAAGGTCGTAGACCAACGTTAGGGCGTAGTCTGCCATCCCAACAAATTCCAGACGTGGGCAGAATGCTTGTCGCATCCGCTCCATGATTTCCAACTCAAAGAGAGTCGCCGCATTCCTCAGCTCGAAAGGGAGAGGGGTGCTAGGGTCCCAGAAATCGCTTTCTGGTGGAATGGGGTTGTCTCCCAACAGCTGGGTGAGGACGTTCGCCAGCGCGTAGAAGGTTCACCAGCACTCCTCAAGTTTCGGCTCAGGTTCGAGGTGTGTGTCAATGCGCCAGGCAAGCGCATCGAGGTCCACCGCAGGGGTATCGCCCTTGGCAACGGTAGAACCCTTCGCGGATGGGATCGGCACCGCCTGTGCCTCTTCCCCCGCACCACGGAGGTTAAGGTGGCCAAGCTTGTTCGGCCACGAACTCCAAGCTCCTGAAGCGGATGGCCTGGTTGGGGTTGAAACCAGGGATGTACCTTAGCCCGTCGACACTGTTGACGCGGCGAACTCCAGGATCCCAAAGAGGATGGAGCCCCCGAGGACTCCGGCCGCTGTGTTGACACTGAGGGCCAACATCGAGCGATCACGTGGCGGTGAGAGTGCACGACTTCCCCTACCTGGCACGCCAACTGTCGGTGTTTCGGCCATCGGCTAGTAAATTTTGCGTCCCACTTCTCTGTGGATCGATGGCTAACAAATGAAGGCAAGAATTTAGACTGGTTCGGGCGAACGTCCTACGTCCAGTGTGTGCTTATTTGGGTCTCTTTTTGTTAGAAGGCCCAGCTCCACCTTGTATGTCCGGTGGGCTGGGCTACAATGCGTGAGAGAGGGGGTGTCTCGCCTCCTGGAAATGAGGTCCCGGAAGCAAGGTCGGCTGCCCTACACATATCCCGTTGGGAGCCCTCCGATCGATCATGCTCCGCCGCTCCCAAAGCCATGTCCTGTTCACCCGGATCGCTGCGCCTCCTGACATGTCCACGGACCTGCACCCCATCCCTGTGGCAGGGGATGGCACCGTCATACTTGCGGTACGCCCCATTCTGATGCGTCGGGGGCAGGCCTCTCGTTTGGTCGGCACGCCCGGCCTCCCTCGTGGGGCTCAGGAGGACGAGCGCCTTGTTCTCCCCTTGTCGCACAGTCTAAGGCGGGGCCCGCTAGAGCGCCGCACCCCCCCCTCGCCCTACGCCTGACGGTGGAGGGTGACCCGGTATGGGCTGTCCCATCGCCCGTGTGGAAGAAGCGCGGCCGGTGTAAGTGCCGGTCGCGGCATGATGATGGCCCGGCTGACCGAGGGTGTCCCGCCGGTCCTATGGTCCGCGGGCGGCGTCCTTGTCCTGGTTGTCGGGTGAGGGGCGCGCATTCACGTCTTGTTGGCTCAGCGCAATTAATGCTGCCCCGCGTCTTCCCCATGACGCCTCAGGATCGAGCCCACCTCCCGGGGTCGGGTAGGGCCTCCTAGCCCCTCCTACGATGTCGTAGGTCGGGAAGGCGCCACGTGTCCTAGGCTCGGCACCGCCGGACCTCTGCTGATGTCAAGCCGATGCTGGCCGGTGCTGGCCACATGTCCGCCTGATTGGGTCAGGCCGTTCGATCGGGGTTAGCTAATCCCTTGATTAGGCCCCTAAGGATCAGGCTTTTAGGGTACCCATGGTACCTAACCCGTCATCATACCATCTGATCAAAAAGTGAAAAGAATAGAAAAGAAAATTGCATGTTGTCATCGCCTTAGTACCAGCCTTAGTTAGTACAGCTTCGTTCATTAGTGACCTGGATATTCTTAATTGTCTCACATGGTTAAAGATTACTAGTAGATAACACACTTGAACAGGTTAGTGTATAAAATAAATAAAAATAAAATGGCTCTGCACACGAACAAAATATTCTACATAGAGAACAAATAAGTTCCCATCATAAACAAATTAGTCTATGAAGCAAACAAATAATTTAACATCGCGAAACAAATTTATCTTCCAATTGAGCAAAATGACTCCAGGCACGAACAAATTATTCTATATGTAGAAACATATCCACATTATAAACAAATTATTCTTACACATGAATAATATATGTTCAAATAGTGAATAATTTAGTATATGGACTGAATAAATCATTTTATATCACCAGCTAATGGGGATATACTATAAAAAATTGGTATACAGGGAGCATGAATCACTCTTCAATGCAAAAAATATTTTAATATAGAAACTCACTTGATTATATAAGAGAGGAATGTTGTTGAAAGAAAGATAAATTAATAATATCTACTTAAGGTGCAGTGAGGAAAAACAAAAAGGTAAGAAAGAGAAAATAAAATAATAAATATGTACATAAAAAGAATTAGAGGAAAATAAGAAAGGAAAGCAAAAGGCTGGAAGGAAATAAATAGAAAAGGAGAAGTAAAGAAAACGCTCAAAGCAAAAATTAGGAAGAAAAAAATACTACACCAACTTAGTCGGAAGCTTAAAGGAACAGACAAGTACAAAAAAAATCAAAGAATAATCTCTTTCCCCGGCCAGCCTGGCATTATACGATACGACCGCAAGCCTCATTTGCATGTATGACGTATCCCTCCAATTATTCTCGGTTCGCAAATTGGGCTGCGAAAATTCTTACCTCACGGCCCACGTAACGCTTTCAGGTGACAATAAAAATTTCATCACGCGCGCGATGTACAGCTATTTTATAGTCTGTGTTTGGTTGTTACCGGCGCTTGTCGCAACTCAAACTGTCCAAGTTCTACTCATTTGGTACATTTTCTTGCCACAAAAGTAAAATAAAATTAACCTTTGTAACCAATCTTAAACAAGAACAATAATACACCCGCAGAAAAAACAATACGTGGCAGACAGTTCTCAACCAAATAAACCCCAGTTTCCTCTCCATCTTTTTTGTTTCAGGCCAAACCAGCCGTGGGCCAGGGCCCAGTTCGGCCGACACCTACCTCTCCCCTTCTCAATCCCCACGGCCCACACACCCTCCTCACTCCGCCGGTGCCGCCGGAGCGGAGAAGGGAGAACCCAGGCAGGGAGCAAGGAGCCGACGGTGCCGCCGTTGCAGCCGGCGGAGAGCGAGACGATGCGGTGAGCGAACGAGTCGGGGTGATTTTCCTCGCATCACACGCGCAAGCGGCTGCCCAAGCGCCTGCTGTAAGTCATCACCCTTTCCATAGTGCTATCTTAAGGCAATATAATAGTTGGATAACTAAACTCGTCAATTCACTTTTTGATTTAAATTACTAAACCCATGCTCAAGAATATCTTAATGAGTTTTTTTAAAAACAAGTAGAAATTAAGACCACGAAAAACTTATGAACCAGAGTATCATCAATCTGCAATAGTACAGTCATCATTCTTGGATGCTGCGTGTCTTTTCTCTTGGACTTCCATGTCTTGTTTGCTGCAACGAAACAACCAATTTGGCAGGCAATATCTGGGAACGGGTTACACCGCCACACTAGCGACAAGAGTTCAGATTGCTTTCATGCCTTTTCATCTGCTCCCCTCTGGATCCTTCACTGATTGAGACCAGGCTCCAAGCAAGTTTCGTTGTTATGCCAGTTCTGCATGATTTGTCTTTTTCACTGTTTTGTTCCACTTGTCATACATCAAACACGCTATGGCATGTCATTTGCCTTCGATTCTAGAACAGTACAAAAGAAATTAACTAGGCAGCTGCCCTTTTGGAGTTCACTCTATCAGATCCTCTCAGCACCCAAGTATACTGACCTCAGGCCCATTAAAATAGCCGTCAATGAGAAGACAAATGAGTTGGTTGGTTATGATAACACACTGCAAATTTAACGCCTCGTCTTCCCGTCCATTGGTGAAGATGGAGAAGAACACAATTTCTTTGGTATGAACTTGTATAGTTCTTTTACAAACTGCACAGAAGAGTTTATGATATGCAGAAAGGTATGGTTGCTATGCCTGATTTAGTTATTTTTTTAGAATAAGGAAAATTCCGGCCTCAATCACTCACAAGTGAATGTCTACAGCCAAAAGACATCAATGCAGTACGCAGAAAGGTATGGTTGCTAATGCCTGATAGGCTGGTATAAAATTTAAACTGCAACTTGCCAAGTTTTTCAACACCCTGCATGACCTAACATCGTTAATTAATCCTCCTCTATTTGCAGCATGGCCATATTCTGTTACATGCAAAAGAACCAAACCAAAGATTCAATCTTCAGCTACTGGTAACTGGAAAGGCATATTATTTTTGTAGATCAGTGCTCTTTCACTCCTGTTTTAGCATCATTAGTAGGTAGTACTGTAGCAGGCAAAATAGGGTAACCATGCCTATTCGGTCCCCTTAGCACATGGAAATCATGCATAACACACCATCATTCTACGCTTAACTTTCAATATCACTCTTGCTTTTGACAAAATCTAATAAAACCACACTGTACAGAGAACAAAAGGAAACCCAACTCACACATGCCTTTTATTAAACCAACCGCGGCACTTCGCCCTTTGAGATCACACATGCCAAGAAATGCTTGGTTAGGCGCGCCCAGTACTTTCAAAAAACCATCCCTATATTTCATATGTGATGCCAACTTTGAGCAGCTGATCTTTCGGAATGGACAAGGCCTTGTGCCCCTCCGTCAAGTTCTTCCTCAAGAATGTGTAGATGTAGTTCACAACTACCTTCTTCAAGATTGATGACTTGGGCCCTGCTGACACATTGGCCTCTCCCATCAGGTACACTACCCCTCGCTCCACCTCTCTGTCAATCAGCTGCTTCTCCTCCTCGACTGTCTGATTCGCGTGGACAGTGATCCTCCCTGAGTTGCTGCTCACCCGCGGTTCGATCGCCTCCTCACTGTGCACGACAGAGTTTGTGGAGCGCCTTGGCCTTGCCTGTGCTTCTGGAACCTCGGTGATGGAGGTAGTCTCGTCTTCATTCTCCGCGTCGTTCTGAGCGAATGCAATTTCTTCCTGGATGAACATCTTCAGCCTGTCCACAAGGAACCCTGCAAACTCCTTGGGCTCCTCCAGCGAGTCGCTGTAACCATACCTTGCCACACACCGGAACATCCGGTGCTCCCTTGGGCCAACCTGCCGGAAGAGGAACCTCTCTGCCGGCACCACGTGTGGGATCGGCAGGTGCTTGATCGACATGAACAGGAAGATGGAGTGCACTGATGGTATCTTCTTGATCAGCCGAGGGAACACTGGTGGGATGCCCTGGACGAGCTCTGTGTACAGGAGTCCCACCCCTGGGATCCGCCGCACATCATTCTTCTCGAGCAGAGTTGTCATTTGGTTGGTGGGCACAATGTGGTCAAGCTCATACCAGTATCTCTTGACATGAACGTAGTGCCAAGTCGCCATCAGGGTCATCAAGACCAGAGCAAAGCAGAACGGGAGGTACCCGCCCTGGATGAACTTGGACAGTATGGAAGAGAGGTAGATCAGTTCTGTGCAAGTGAACACGACGTAGAACAGAAGAACGAAGATGATGTGCTTCTTCCATATGAGGAGCATCACGACGGTCACCAGATGGGTGGTGATGGAGAATGTGGTCACGACACAGATCCCTGCACATCACCAAAATCAGATCAAATAATGTTCTTTTCTGTTTTGACTTTGACACAAAAACAGCTCTCATGCTTCGCTAGTTGCTTGCTTACCATAAGCATTGCCGATGCTGGTGGTCGTTCTGAAGGCAATTGTGACTATGATGCTCGCCAGTCCCATCATGAAGTTCACCTCAGGAATGTACACCTGCCCCTCATACTTCTTTGAGGTGTGGATCACTTGGACCCTGGGAAGACAACCGAGCGACAGTGCCTTTGAAAGGATGGCAAATGCACCAGAGAGCATAGCCTGGCTTGCAATTATAGCAGCGAGAATTGCAACGACGAAGGTTGGCCAGAACAAAGGTCCTGCACCAGCAAAGGAAGTGAGTTCTATTTTTGCTGTGTTCATAGTAAGTCCATCCCAAGAAGCAAAGGTGTAGTCTAAATTCTATTAATACCTGGGATGGATCTGTAGAAGGTGTCCCCAACGTTCTCTGGAAATTTCCTCAGGTATGCGGCCTGCCCAATGTAACATAGCAATACTGACGGGAACAAGATACCATTGAAGCTGATCTGCAAGAGTAAAAACAGAAACCATTGTGAGGTGCTTCTGTTCTAGACCTTAGGGACAAATCCCTACGATTGAAAATTAGATGCAGAGGTGAGATCTATAAGACCATGAGGATGGAACATATATGCATTTTGGACATTACCTGAACAGCCCTGATGTTGAAGTGTCCTAGGTCAGCAAACATACCTTCTGTGCCTGTTGCAAATGACAGTATAATCAGATTAAAGGTTTAAAGAACAGGGAATCACTTTCGGTTGCATTTTCTTTTTCGTCCAAAAGAGGTTACCTGTGACACACAAGATAATGCCACCAAGTGAAACCCATCCCTCCTTCCCATTCCTTTTGAAGTATTGTACTATGTACCACGGATTGAAGGCCCTCAAAACACCGATGTCGTGGACAACGAGGTTGTACAATCCAATACCAGCAATCAGAAGGAACCATACAGAGATGACAGGAGCAAATGTGTAGCCGACCTTGTCAGTACCAAAACGCTGGACCGAGAAGAGCATGAACAGAATTGCCACAGAGATCCAGACAACTTCCGCTGTACCAAGAACAACAACTGAAGCATAAGATGCGAATTACACCAGGTAATAACTGATTTATCATGCCAGTTCTTCTTTTCACTTACTCTGAGTCAAGCTTGGCGCTTTCTCTCGGATCCCGCTCACTGCAGAGAGCACTGCAGAACATCCATGAACAAGAACACATTAGTATATATATTATGCAAAAATGTTACAATATGATCATACCGCTTAATTGTGCTTGATGTTTCCCTTACCAGATATTGCCGGTGTCAAGGTTCCATCGCCCATCACCATGGATGTGCCAAGGATTGTGAGGGTGAAGAGCACAATCTTGGCTACCATGCTAGACTCAAGCTTCTGCTTGAACCACTGTGCCCTCCTCAGCTGTGAGTTCGGCGCTTCTATGCTGTAGTTGGACACCATGGCATCCTCTGCTTGCTGGTTCGGGATCAGCCTGATCTTCGCGTACCGCGATATCAGTGAGTAAAGTGCAAACGTGCCACCTAGAACAGCAGAGGATTGTTGATCAATGAATAGCAGAAAAACAGCAGGCATGCAGCAAGTACTACCAACTTTTCATGTCCAAATTTCAGACTTATGTGCTTACCATCTCCATTGTCGTTTGCATACAGCACGACGAACACGTACTTGAGCATCGGAATGATGATGAGGGTGTAGATGATGAGCGACAAGACGCCCAGCAGGTCGTCGTTGTACTTGATGCCATCAGGGAAGGTGCTGGAGTAGACATAGAGCGGCGACGTCCCGATGTCGCCGTAGATGATGCCGACGCTCTGGAAGGCAAGATGCAGCGTCCGGACCCAGCTCCCCTGCGTCACCCACAAGGTAAAATTCAGTAAGATTATTCCATGGCACCAGGCAGAACATTTCCATTAAATCCAATCTTTCATGATCAGCAGGTTGCAAGAGGAACATACCTCGGAGCCATGGTACTTGCCACCAGAGACCTTCTCTGCATCGCCGAAGAGCGAGTCATGGCGCTTGAGGCTGAGCCGATTGGCCGACTCACCGCCCCCAGGGTTCTCGACCTCGAGCGACATTTCGGATCTCCGAACACCTCGGAGGCCTTCTTTATGATGCTGGAGTCTGGGGGAGGTCAAGCTCTAAGCTGCGCCAGTAGGTACCTGCATCCTCCAATTCCCAAGGCTTCAGGTGGTGATGTTGTGAAAACGAAGCATCACTTGTTTTACATTCACAAGAAGAGTCTGGGTGGTCAACCGAGGTAGAAGCTTTAAAGAGGAACAAGAAAATATGCCAGGCTCCTTTGCTGCTAAGAAATGGGTTGATGGAGTAATTTAAAGAGCTCCCAGATTCATTGGTTTGCAGTGTCAGCGACAGGTAAAACCGAGTAAATCAGCAGCATAGTTGTAATCGACTGGGCACTACTGTAACGCGTATCATAGTCAATTCTTTTGTCATATTCATAGTGAATCTGCCCTGAGATTGTAGCAGTATCCTAGTATCATTAATAGAATAAATGATGAATGCTATAATCGATATGAGATCAATTCGACCACTTTTGCTGTATCCAGGAGGGAGATACCAGAAAAATGGCAGCACGGCCAGCTCAGAGTATGAATGTTATGCTAGCATGCAACTTGTACAAATTGCACAAGTCTTCCTTTTTTTGGACGAGTTCCATTTTTAAGCAAGAGGTTTGGAAACTGCCATGTGGGTCCATGCTAGTAGGCTTCAGACGTCAGTCACTAAAGTCACAATTTTCTTGTCCACAGCAGGTTTCCTATTCCTAGCATGCGAACAGACTTTATGATTTTATTGAAGCAAACAATCACCACTCCTTAATGAAGCCAGGCTGATGATGCAGTGGCCAAGTAGGAAAAATCCACTTCATTCTTGAAAATAGTCAGCAAATTAATTTGCTTCCATAAAAGGAAAAAAAAATTGGAGAAGACGCTCGTTCCAGTAGTATAATCACATATACTTGACCTCCAAACCATGGAGACACTGACTCCTCTGAGAGCAACTGATGCACACAAATTTTAAACAGGAGTCACATGATGCGATGCGATCTTAGTTCTTAATTAAATGTTTCTCCGCAGATGCCCTTGGGTCGTGTACACCGCCCTCGCTTGATCCCAAACGCCGATATGATAGCGAGATTTTCAGTAGTTTAAGGGCTAATCAGACGGTAAACTAACGTCATTGGGCGTACTCTTGACCTCCCAAGCCCCAGACTCCCATGTCTGCTGACACGTGGGCCTGAGCACTCGGGGTGAAAACTCACTAGTCGTAACACTAACACCAACCCCTTTTACTAGAGACTGACAGAGATTTCTGCAGAGAAGAAAGAGAGATCATTCTGCACACACACAATCTCTCCAAACTCCAAAGAGAGTAATTTTCTTTGCTAGTGAAATCATGGGGGCGTCAGAGATTGAGAAAGAGAAATAACTCACTTGCGCATAACAATCTTTCTCCAAAAAAATTTAAAAAAAATGATGCAAACAAATCCAGGCAGCCTGAGTTGCTGTGCCATTTCTGAAGAAAACCTTAATCTAAAAAATATTTCTGAAGAAAACAAACGATGGAACCAGAGCTTTGGAGGTTGCGTATATGATCTTTGGAGGCGGGAGGGCAAAAAGATGGTGCCGGCATGGCAGCAAAAATGGTTACCTGGCTGGCCAGAGAATGCCTAGTCGAGGCAGAAGACGATGCCCGGCGGCGCTGCCGAGGTTGAGCCCTGGCCGGCGGCCGGCCCTGGCCGGCGTGCTGCTGGGGAGGGAGGGGACGGAGGAGACAGAGCAGGAAGCTGTGATACGGGATGCCTCTTGCACTGGAGTCCGGAGGTTTCTTTAAATAGAGGAGAGGGGGGAGGGGGGGGGGGGGGGGGGCTTGGGAAAGAGCCAAACCTTACCGAGCGAGTAGGAAGCCACACTGCTGGGCAGCGGACTTCTGTGGAAACTCATAAAGAAACGTGAATAATGCAGCGCGGTGGCAGTATACGGAGAAAGAGCGAGTTGCAGAGAGGGGCTTCATAGTCTTCGGCCGCCAAAGACTTCTTTTCATCCGTGCAATGATTGGTACAAATCGAAAGTTTACTTAGTCCTTTTACTATCATGTTTATGGTGGAAAGTTTAACCGTCCGAGAAATTTTCAATGTTTTCCCCCTATCAGAATTTAAATATAGAAAAACACTAGTTGCCTTGTTTACCATTTCTGTGTATTCGTTGCCCCCCCAGAAAAACACTTCACCTGTCTGAAGTTGCTGAGAAACAAAATTCAGTAAGAGATTGAAGAGTTTCTTCTGATCATAGAACAGCTTTGTGTGGTTCAGAACTTCCCAGTGGTTGCCAACTGCTTGCTAGCTAGTCTTGCTCCTGTGTCATTTTCGATGCGACGGACGGGAAATTTTACTCATAGTCATATGGTAACATAAGAATTAAGCTTTAAAGGAGGGTGCGATTCATTTGACTGTTTTACGCAGAAAAACTAACATTTTTTTTTGCATTTTGCTGCCCTCAACATTTTTCCTACTTGTAATTAACTAGCAAAATTCTCACTCATCCTTGGTAGTTTCTCAGCCAATAATGCTGCTGAGAGTGAGAGTTGACCTTGAAACCTCTGACTAATTCTTAATTTTTGGGTAAACAACAGCCAATGATTGGTGCTATTTTAATCTGACTGTCGCGAGAAAGAAACCATATCCATCACTGCCCTCGTTGTTTTAAATTCGGAGTCAGACAACATAACTGTGGGTTTCTATTAATAACCAAAATTATTGTCATTTCAATTTTTGTGGCGCGACTAAGGGCGCCGAGTAAAACTTATTTGAACCTTTCATGAGGTGGCCCAAAGCACTGTGATGTCATTATCGCAAGCACTTTGCAAGTCAATGTATTTTCCATGCTGCATTATTTGCAATTAGCATGTACCTATTTTTAGTTTAAGCTTATTCTTAACACGCTTTCCGTTTCGAATCAACCCGCACCTGCCAAGTGATATCATCATCTGCTGTGCACATGCCAGGTGTATGTATGAGCCCTTCCCGGACACTCAAGTAAAGTGGACAAGTCGGCAAATTTTTTTACAATATCCGTAACAGTTCTACACGACCCTGTGAAAGGTGAGTTCTGAAACTAGCAGCATGCCAAAGCTGACCAATGAAAAATTCGGGAGAATTTAAAGCGAGGGCTAACGACAACAATGCCCAGTGTTTCTGTTCTGCCAATCTGTTGGTATAGTAGCAACCAAGGGTGCTGCAAGTTCACTACTCGGGCAACAGGTGCCTAAAGCTTCGTAAAGATATCGCCCTAGCTAGCCAGAGTGTCCTGTCTGTTTCAGTTGCCCCTTCAATTGATCAATCTTATTCTGGTTGAGCCTTCAATGTTGTTGCATTGGCACTTAGTAACACATGTCATGAATTCTAGATTAGCTACGACATTAGTAGAAGGCTAATGTAATTTAAGTCCGCATAATTCGCAATCACATAGTATACATTCCTAGCTTGAGCTGAAGTCAAACATTCTTTTACATTAAATAAACGTCAGTCGGCTGACTATGATTAGCCCACACCTGGCATGTGACAGCATCGATCACTTCTGCAGCTCTGTGTTTGTATCAAATTTGAATCCTCCCCAAACAAGCGAAATTAAGTGGACAAGGAGAATTTTTGTATACATGCATGTATGTTACATCTTGTACAGGAATCTGAGAAAGGTGAGCTCTGAATAGTAAGCAGCTAGCCCGGCACGCCGCATGCCAAAGCTGACCGCTGGAGGACTGATATGAAGCAAACGCCAAACGGAGGATGGCGGCGACAACGATTCCCATGCCCTTCGTTCCTTTCTGCCCTCCCTTCGCTATCATCAGCCAAGGCCCAAGAGTGCTAGCCGCGACCTCACTACCCCTCTCGCACTGCTTGGCACTTGGGCAGCAGGTAGCTGCTGAAAGCCTTAAGAGATATTTGCCGTGGCTGGTCCGGCGTACAGTTGAAGTGTCTTGTCTGTTCCCAGCAGCAGCACCATCTCCTTGCGAGCCGATCTCCGTGCAGCCTTCGATGCGGTTAGATAGGTGCCACCACAGGTGTAAGTGATTCTCTGCACGCCGGGGAATGTACACCATCTGATTGATTGAAGATTGATTGACGCGTGATCTGATCGACGACCACATGACGCACAACCACCATAACCTCCCGGTGCTCTTATATGAATGTATGCAGAGATTCCATTGCTGGTCTCACACTCTCACTCCGGCTGGTCTACCATATTTTTTTTTCCGAAGAACCTCTTCCAAGAGGAGGGCAGGGAGCCCATGCATTTCACTTAATAAAAAACAATTAACCCAGTTTATAAGAAAAATTGAACCCAAAAACTATACATCCGCGCAATTTATTGAAGAAAAACCGGCGAAAAACCTAAGCACAACAGCTCGAGCAACTAACCCTAGGCATCCACTAACACACCGCGGCAACCCAAAAACGACAGACCCGTCATGCATTATCATTGCCAAGGTTGCCACAAAAGCGACAAACAGTTCTGACTCCTATGCAGACAACAGCAAGAGCCATAAAGATACCTCCACCTACGCGCAAGAAACACCACCACAACCAGAAGTGATCATAGCACTTCATTGTTGCTGCAGCCTATAGCGAGCAGCTCCGACTTCGCCCCTGCAAGCTCAGACCACGAGTGGCATGCATCAGCAAGTCACAATACAGATAGCAGCACCAAGGAAGCATGGCCTCGTCGAGGAACACATGCTTGCAGATGAGTGCCGAAACACCCTGCTTGAGCTGACCACCACCAAGACGATGTGCGAAACTCCAAGGCGACGCCACACGCTGCCGTCGCCCGCCTAGTTTATTAACCCAGGCAGAGTTTCCTCCGGAGAAACTCCACAGGGTGGGGAGGAGGCACCTTCGACAACGCTTCCAACAAAGGTTGCGGCACTTGAGGGTGTTACCGTCATCGGCTCCAACAGATTTCGGACAAGGATTTTGCCAAGCACCGCCACACTCACCCCCCACAAAGGCAGAACACATCACCCCAAGGCAGCAACCAGCATTACAAGCACCACCATGAGTGGTTACCTCTGCCACTCCTGCAAAGCACCTGGCGCTGCATGCTGAGGATGCTTGCCGCCCAACGTCGCCTACTGCTACGTGAACGGTCAGAGACAGACATCCGGGAAAGGCACTGAGGCCGCCATCATGCCCCCGCCAGGCCGGCGGAGCCAACACCCTCGTGCGAGGCTGTCGCCCGCCTACACACGTAAGGACGCTACCGCTGAGCCGAGCAGCCGTCCTCCGCCCTAGCTGCGCCCACCACCTTTCCTCGCACAGCCGCAACGACCATGGTGCAGATCCAAGCTGGGAGCCATGAATCTAGGCCACCAGAGCCCCAGATTCATAGGTTCCTAGCCGGGGAAGCCTCCAGCAAGCCACTGCCGCCAGATCCGAGTTGAGGAAGCCGATCGCGAAGAGGGAGGACGGGATGCGGGCATAGAAGAGGAGTGCCCCGCCGCCAAAAGAACTATGACAACTTTTAATTTATTGATCATGACGAGTTGAAACATTATTGTGTGGTGGGCCACGGATTGTAACAAAATCGATAAAACATCACAAAGTTTTGGGCCTAGAACCCACAATTTCATATCCATGACAAAAATAAGAGAATCGTGATAGATGGTGCGCCATTGTGATGTTTTTCTAAAACATCATGAAAAATCCATCATAGATTACAATATTTCTTGTAGCGCCACCATCCATGTGCCCACATGGGACGCTCCGGCGGCGGCAAGGGAGAGTAGAGAAGGAAGGTAACGTGGTGACAGCGGCGCGGGTTCCGCCCGTGTCGCTCGTGAGGGGCTACGCGCGGGACGGGGTTCACCGCAGCTTACTAGAATTGTAACGGCCGGTCTACCGTATCATCTAACCCGTGGAGAGCCCTGTCTCTTTGTCTACCTTCTTGTCTTTGTATACCTCCTTATTATCGGGCTTCGATGGGTGACGTATACATACATCACAATCTTCAGATAAATATAATCTCCTAGTGAGAAAATGGAACCACCTAGAGATTTGATATGCCAATCTAAATATAATGGGCTGACGTGGACCGGTATTAAAAAATCGTTTAACCATCCCATCTACTACCTCCGTCCTAAATTATAATTTATTTTAGCTTTATATATTTTGTTATGCAGATATATAAAAAAATTATATATTAAAAAGTTAAAATAAATTGTAATTTAGAATGGAGGGAGAAGTATATATATCAGCTCGATTGGGCGACAATGTCCTCACTGGTCAATGCGAGAGCTCCAAGACTACTGTTTCTCGAAGAAGATAGAAGATTGCTGGCCACGTCTCACTGACCAATCAGCAAATTGCCATTAAATTTGCGAAAACATTCACGGGAGACCTAGCTAGCGGCAGGAACCCCCACGCCTTGACGTCTTTTCTGCATGTGAGCAGCTGTTATCTGGTTTTGCCCGGCGAGCCAGGGCGGCACCGGCAACCGGAACGGCCGGCCGGGGCGCAGGCCAGAGGCCTGGCCGGCCATGTGCACGGCTTTCCCAGACGGAAGCGGCTGCTTTATTGGCACCAGCGAAAGGACCCGTCAACTCGGCGCCGCAAACCCCTGCGCGCATCCACTGAATCTAAGCTCTAGAGTCGATTCAACGATCCCATGCCTCGATGGACGATGGGTGCAGCCCGTGGCCAATTGCCATGCCACAAAAGATCGATGGCTCGAGCGAGAGCGTGACGGGCAACCGTAGCACACGGCCACACCACACGGGGTCGATCGGCCTCGCCACACGGGTCCGGTCCATTACTCCTGCTGCTTTGCGCGCAGCGTCAAATAACTTCTCACGTGCTCAGTTTCGTCCCAGCGGCGGCGAGTAGCTCCGTGCTTCTCCGACTCCGGCGAGCCGCGCACTTGTGCCGGCGGCCGGTAAGCCTAGCACGTAGTGTCGGCGAAAGAGTCGCTATGATCACGTGCCACTTGTGTTGGTGTAGATTCACACTCATTCATTCGCGGGTTGGGTGCTTTCGCCGTTGGGGTCTCATGTGAGTAGCGCCGTGCCTTTTGCTGCTCGCAGTCACCACCAGAAGTCGCAACAAGCCGCGCCGGCTACTGTCACTTTGCCATGTCCACGTGAACCCTATCTGTGTTAGGCTCTTCCGGCGAATGAATGAAGGAGAAGCAAGCACATACGTACGCCGGCCGTGTTCAAATTGTGAGGGAGAAATATCCGATTATCCTAGCTATATATAAATTTGCCCAGAATTTTCTCACGTTCTTTTAGTACAATAATTGGAGTAGGCTTAGGTAGACAATCTAGGTAGGCAGTAGTAGGGTGGTAGCGTCAACATCCCAAGATGGGGGATTCCACGAATATTCCGATGCTGTTTTGTCAACTTAACTATAATGCAAGGGCTAAGTCGTAATGTCCTGGCCTGTTTGGCATTTTGGCAATTTCTAACTTAGACAAAATTGACCTGTCGTGTTATTTATGCATGATAGAAAACGCATTATTTTCATTTTTTTTCCCGTTGCTAGTTGTGAAGTATTTTTTTTATTGTATCATTATTTGCATTTCATAATTGCAAGCGAAAAATGAAATCGAATGATTGCAGCTGGCTTCTTCAATCTGACAGCCACCGGCCACATGTTTATGACTTCCCTTTGCTCCAATTATTCCTAGTACTTTATTATGATCTAAGGGTCGTTCAAGTGCACATGCTGGCGCTTAGGTCGTCCGATACTAACTCTACTTTTCTCTCGATTTTTCCTTGTTGCAAGCATGGCATACACATAGTCACTACTAAAAAAGGTTTTTAAAAAGAGTTTTTAGGAGCGGGTAAAACGTATTTTTAGGGGTGGGTGCGGTGCCCGGCCTTACTTCTCGCAGCTAGAAATGCTATTTTTAGAGGCAGGGAATGCGTCACCCCCCGATCCGCCTCTAGAAATCGATTTCTAGGGGCGGATAACGCCGTTACCCGCTCATACAAATCAATTTCCAGAAAATAAAAAAATAAAGAAAATTAAAAATAGCAAAATAAAAAATATGCAGCCAAACAGCCACCACCACAAGCCTTTGTACTACCGAGATACAATTTTTTTAACAAAATACGCATACTTGCATCACCCGGGGTTTGAACCGCAACCTCAAGCCTCGCATTCGCATATACCTTCCTCTCCACCGCACTACACAGTCACTTGTAACTCTATAAGGTATGCTATTCTTTTATATTAATTTTAAAATTAATTTCTAGAGGCGGGTGACGCCATCACCCGCCCCTTGTTTCTAGGGGCGGGTGATGCCACCACCCACCCCTAAAAATATTTTTCTACTTTATTCCCAAAATTCATTTAAATCTTTACATATAGCAAAATAGATAAAAAAAACTAAAACTTTCACACTATGGTTATTGTAAAATATAGATACAAAAATATGGCAAGTATATTTCAGTGTATATAAATGTTAAAGATTAAGATTGTGGAAATCTCAAAGTATGACTTGAGTTGTACGAGATACTGTATAGTCATAGCTATTAGAAAATTTATAATAATTTTTTGGACTATTAAATGATCTTAAATAAAAAAGTTATAAACTACAAAATTGTAGGTCTCGTCAATCTCTACAATTTTAGTATAAAGTTTGACTTCATCCAAGATTATATGAAAAAATTATGAACTTTTTTGTGTGGGACTATTTGTAGGGGCGGGTCGTGCCATCACCCACCCCTAGAAATGTATTTTTAGGGGCCGGTGACGCCATCATCCGCCTCTTAAAATGGCCATCACCCCGTTGGAATTAATGACATATCGAGATAATATTCATTATTAGCTCAAGAGCATTATTGAGATTTTGCATTACCTGTATGTGATCTGTTTCTTAGGTTTTATTTGTGGCATGATGGATATTGATATAAGTTGGATGTAGATCGAGTACTTTATCGTACATCCAAAGTACAGCCACATGCATGTTTGACATCTCTGTGCAATTGATTGGCTGTTCTTATCATGGACCTTTCAAAGAGAAAATAAAGTTTATGCGTAGGGTTGACCTTCAATTTTTCGTGGATGGATATGGCCATTTAAGAGAAAATAATGGTAGTCCAAGCGTTGATTGATTGGTCTTCAACACAGGGGTTGCAGAGGAAAAAGGAGTATAAGAGGCTACCAACTGAGGCTGAGTGTAACACTATTTGGCCTAGCAGAAGCAGTTCATATATAGGGCAATTTTGATTGAATTTTCTTCACCAAACCGTGGAGATGTGTGATGATTTTTTGTTTTCTTTTTTGCGAATAGAGATGTGTGATGATTATGTAAGGTCATATTACAAAAACAGAACTGATTGAAACGCTAAACTATAACTAATTTGAAGCCTAGTATATGGTGGTCCTCAACACTTGCTGAGTGCTCATCTCAAAGAGAAACAAATACTGGGCTAGGTTCCTGTTCATAAGTAACATATAAATGGATTTCATTTGTAGGACTCCTTGCACATAAAAAAAAACATCGCCGTCTCATCGATCGAAAGTGAATACTCCGCACGTTCTAAATGGAGCCTCTAAACATAGACTGGCATGCCGTTGATAATATACTAGGCTGCATTTGATAAAGTGATGAGCTGCCAAATAATCCATCTGCCCCCAGCTACTTAATTCGGCTACATGACCGAACACGGCCAGTGTTCGTCGATCAACCAGGCATAAGGACCAGCAAGATCGATCGCTCTGTCAAGTCTAACCACGTCGCCGTGTCTTGGTTTTTATTTGTATGCAAGCAGCTAGAGATGGAGGCTAATAGAATGTAGTGTGCCACATCACAGCGCATCGGATCGCCACGTGAGGGATCTCGATCGAGAAGCCGAGGTCACGTGCATGCGATTGTGTTTACTGGTTAGGTTATTAGGTTCTTTCTCGCTTGCCAGCGATAGATTCCGTCGTCGTCGTCACTTCAGTAGTATCTAGCTAGGTTGCTAGCTCGTACTATCGCCCCGTATGTCCAGGAATCACGTGGCGTTTTCTTATGATTTATATATAGGGGATCAAACTGCTAGGACCTAACTAGTAGGTAGTTTTCTAATCCTCGACACACCTAACCACTTTTGCTTCCTCTTGTTCTCGATCTCCAGCAAACTCTTTTTTTTTCCTTTTTGAAAGATCGATCGGCAGACCTAATATGTTGGCGATTGGGGCTCTGTACTATCTCCTACGCAGTCTCTATAGTGTGTAGCTAGCTAGCTAAACAAAAGATTTGAAACCGCGAGGTAGTAGCGAAGTCAGAGACCTACACCGCTACACGATGTTGACATGGGATCAGACGACGTCGATCTGTTTTGGGCTCGCTTGTTTCCTCCGGACTGAAATTTAGTTTTATTATATTGAATATTTGGATACCAACTAGAAATATTAAATATATACTAATTATAAAATTAATTGCATAAATGAACATTAATTCGGGAGATAAATCCATTAAACCTAATAGTTCAAGATTTGGCAATATTGTGCTACAGTAAATATATACTAATGATAAATTAATTAGACTTAATAGATTCATCTAGTGAATTAGTCTTCATTATGCAATTAGTTTTATAGTTAGTTTATATTTAATTTTTCTAATTAGCATCGAATATCCGATGTGACACGGCACTTAGTCCCCGATCTTAACAGCCCATAACACAACCCATTGTACAGTGCCGACGACGAAGCAGCAGCGTCGCAGTTGGGACAGCTAGCCGGACAAGCAAGGAGCCAGTCGATGAGGCACTAGTAGAAAGACACATATAGCAGCTCCGTCCGTGTCCGGGACGTGACATGCTGTTCTTCGTCGATCCCATCCCCGTCCGTCCCCGGCACACTTGGGACCAGGGAGCTGCTGCATGCATGCTGCTGCTAGTCAAGATCGCCGGGCGCTTTTGTCCCAGTGCATGCGTCACCGTCGAGACAGGGATCCTCGGCGGCCAGGTCGCTCGATCGATCAGATAGATATACGGAGCGCGGAGTCCAGTGCGAGCAGGAGACGGCCGCCGGCCGGCACCAACGACGGCACCGACGGCGAGCATGTTCAGCCACTTTGATTTTAAATAGCCGACTATAAATGCCGCTATAGTCGGTCTAGAAGGACAACTAGTATGATATTTAGTCCGTTAAAATTAATTATAGTTCGTTAAATATCCGCTAAACGCTGTAACAGTAGCCTACCACTAAACATTCATCTTAATGGACGATTTAAAACCGTGACAGCCACCGACCCGAGTGCATAGAAGTAGTACACCTCTCTTGCTGCCTAGTACTAACATCCACCGGCACGTGCACGTGCCACTCCAATACCTCCACTGCACTGCACGGAGCAAGCGACGGCCGATCGAGCGGATCACGGACGAACGGACACGAGTCACGCGATCTCATCGGAGACAGCGATCGAGATGCCTGCCGGTGGGTACCGACCGGGAGGCGCCGCCCGTCGTCGTCGGGAGGAATCTGCGAGGACGGTTCGTTCCGATCCCCGGCCCCCTCCCAATCCCATCGGCGAATGAAGCTGCCGGGGCCCAGCGGATCGGATCGGATCAGCAGCATCCTGCTGCGGCTGGGCGTGCGTGCATGCGCCGCACGTGCGCCTTTGACTGCGGCGGCGCCATCCTGACAAAGCGTGCGCGCGACAGCGAGCGAGGCGACCAGCCGTTGGTCTGGTCGTCAGTCAGTGGCTGATCGATGTGCGACGCAGCTCGGCACGTCATCGTCGGCCAGTGTGCTCGCCAGTTGCTACTACTGCTCCTACTTTTCTCAGATCGTGTACCTCAAAGGTCGAGCAGAGATTGTGGTTTTTGTTTTGGCGGTTAGGACGACGTGTCTTCTCAGATCAACTAATGTTATGTTACATATATCAGCCCAAAAATTTTTTACCAATATCTTTCTAACTGAATTTTACTTACAGTTTATTTGCACTCAAGTCGGGGAAATGTACAGAAGCACAAACTACAACATGCTGGGCTCAATGCTCAGCTTTCGGGCCGGCCGGCAGCACCAATGGCGACCTATTAAAAGGCCTCCAGCCAGCAGGGACAAAATAAACAGGCCCCCGCCTAACCGCTAACGGGTTCCCTAGCACACTGAGCGTCCGTTTGGTTCCGATTCCTGGGACCGATTCGCGTCAAAGAATCCGAGAACGCAACCAAAGGGCTCCGGTGGGCGCAGCGATTCCGTGGACGCAGTCGATTCCGCCAGTTCAATTGCCGCAGCGGCTTGTACCCTAGATTTTCACCGATTCCGGTGGGTATTTACCCACCTGCCATCGGTTACAACATACCGGTTCGGCTTCTTTTTTTTTCCCCCACCCATCGACAAAAGCCTGGCCACCGAAGACAGAGCTCGCGCCTCCGGCCGCTCGACGCCCAACCGCCGCGCCGCCTCTCCCGCCCCGTCACAGCGCCCGCCGCGCGCAGCGCCGCCTCTCCCGCGGCCGACGCCGCGAGCGCCGCGGTCGGCACCCATCCTCCAGATCCAGCGGCTCAGGCCGGCTTGGGTTGCCGCCGGCCGGCCCCTGCACGCCCGCCGGCCACCTCCACCCACTGCCGCCGATGCCTCCGCCCCGTCCTCATTCCCCACCCCAAATCTCCGATGGCTTTTCCTCCCCACCCCGTCCTCTCGGCTGCCCCCCCCCGCCTCGCCGCCCGCCGGCCCCGCCGCGCCCCCCAGCGCGCCGCCCCCGCCGCCCGCCCCCGACGCGCTCGCCGCCGCCCCCCACGGCCCCCCTCCCTACCGGCGCCCGCCGCCCCCGCTTTGGTGTTCTAGTGTGTTCAGTCAGCTTACAAATTGCCCATCATGTTCATTTTTTTGGCTACATTTCATTTGCTATGGTCTTGGGCTACGACGAAAAGAAAAATGCTCAACTCTTCAAGTGTGACCCTGCTGGTCACTTCTTTGGACACAAGGTATATGGCTATTTTGCCACCTTTCTCCTTAATGAATGTTGCTGAATGTCAAGTTTCCTTGTCTCTACTGGATATTTAGTAAGAATTAATCAATCTGCTGACATTTTCTTTCAGGCAACTAGTGCCGGGCTTAAGGAGCAAGAAGCAATAAATTTTCTTGAGAAGAAAATGAAGGATGATCCACAATTCACCTATGACGAAACTGTTCAGGTAATATTGGACAAAGCAGTCTTTTTTGTTTAAAATATTATACATACTGCACTAACCTAGTAGTAGTCCAAACAACTAATTAGTCCAAACAACTAATTGTACAGACACTAGCATGCACTTTGTAAATATGGCCAATTGTTCCACAGTGTGGTTGTATATCGTGCTGGTAATGCAGCTCATTGATGTAGCTGTGCCATAGTTTCTACAGCTACAGGCCATTGATACTTCATTCTTCAGTTGTCAATCCAGCCCCCCCTGTTGTTCGCATTTTCTATTTTCAAACTACCATGTAGAAGTTGAGGTGGTGATTATTTGTTAACTTTGTCCTATGCTTTTCAGATTGCAATCTCTGCGTTGCAATCAGTTCTCCAGGAAGATTTCAAGGCCACTGAGATATCAGGAAAAAGAAGTCGTTTGGCTTCTAGCTCTGATGGTGAACCAAGCGGTGCTCTCAATATTTGTTCGCCAAAGGATCTTCTCCGGAATTATTTTTTTAGTTCTTCAATTAGTACAATCCTCGTAACAAAATAGGCCCTCCGAGATGTAACAAAATAGTTCAGGCTCTTGCTGCGCTTGGCAGCTCATGTTCGGTCGATGCTGATCCGATTCTGGACAGTCATTCCGATGAGGTTGCTGACGATGACGTAGCATTGGGGGTTTTATGGAACTGTTAAAAAAAATAGTGAGACTACGGCAGGTAGAGCCTCACTATGAATATCACAGGCAGACGATCATAAGCATACTGCAGCACGATTTGCATCCAAGATTGTGGGTGAACGATTGTGAAAGAACATATCCCCTAACTCTCGCAAATTTTACGATGTATACATTTGCTGACAAAAAGCCTGATATACGAATATTACATGAGCTATCTTAACGCTTCTATTCTGCTAGCCACCTTTGCCATATACAAAATGATGCGTTTGAGAAATGTGATGCCTTTGAGAAATGTGATGAAGATGAGAACTATATGCCGCGAGATGAGGATGACACCGAGGAACAAGAAGTGGCGCAACCACAAGTGGATAAAATTCTTGAGGAGGAGAATGAGGTTACCATGAACACTGTTCGTGATAATATAGCTAATGCTTTGGTTAGTTGAAGATAATATTTTAGTTAGGTCGAGGTGGATCTATATATCTTTTGTATTAATTATATATGTCAAACAGTTCTAATTATGATAATTTCCTTTTCAAAACGGTCATCTACATGTCCTTACAATTAATCAGCATATAAACAGTCTTATACAGTCTCAGGGGCTTTTCCATAGCTGTCAGTTCACAGCAGCTTTCCCACAGCTGATTCCAGAAATCAGATTTTCAGAAACTCACAGCTGAACCAAACACACCCTGAGTGTGTGAGCACACTCAGCTTGGACTTTGGTCAACAGAGGGGGCCTCTTGTCCCTCTGCGTGGCCCATGCATGCATGCGTCGTATGAAATAATTAAACTCCAAATCCCAAAGCACATCGCCTTGCGTGCCGCGACCTATACGCTACTGTGGCCGGGCTCGTCGTCGCCCGGCCGGTCGCTCTCCGGCCGGCGTGAGCTCGTGACTTGTGGCGGACGGCGCCGTAATAGTCGTTGGAAACTCCGGGCGGGAAAACTGCGAGTCGGGGGCCCAAGTGCAGGGACGACGTACAGAACACACCAGGCAGAACCCTGCTGGACTAGCCAGTAGCCACCCATGACCGGCGAGCCGCGACGGCGACGCTGCCGCCTCCCCCTCTCTCTCTTCTTTCTTTCTCTTCTTTCCGCGCGGCAGGGCGGTCGATTCAATACCGGGCAGGCCGACTCGAGAAGGTGCTGAAGCTTTGCGCGCGTCGTCGCCCGCCGAGTCTGAAACAAGAAAAGGAGATGTGCACGTGCATCCATTCGCTCCCCTTCGCGGTGGGACGAGCCATCATAGCTAGCTTTGCGACCGGGCTGGTGTGCACAGGTTGTTACCAGACCACGGCCGGCCGGCCGGCCGGGCCCCCGGTGATGACTCACGTGCGCCACGGGCCCACGGCCGTCAACCTCAAAAGCTACCCGTTTTGTTTGGAATCGTCTTGGAAAGTCTGCGCAAAGCTTTGATTTTTTTTTTTGAGTGATTAGGCGGTGTGCAAAGATTCGATGTGTGCATCCAACCTGGACTAGCACAAAGCTTTGCAATCGCAGCAGCCCTCTCGGTCGTCGTCGGGCCGATACGGTGCGAGCTTGGGTGGACGACAGACAGGAGCGACTTGCGCCGATGACGATGGGCTGACGGGCCCATCCACGGTGAAGTTTCGGTGGGCCGACCCCCAAGCGCACCCGACGCCACGTTTGGGCCTTACTTGCCACATCTACATTTTTATGTAAGTTTATTAGCCCGTTTTATGTTTTTAGACGAATTCATTCTCTCTCTTTTTTTAACCCGGCTAACGTACGGCTGGCCTGCCTATCCTTTTCAGGCAACCGGAGTATCAGGTTTTTGTCCACTTTTCTTTTTTAGAAAAGGCTTCAGTGCATCTTAAAAACTCTACCACGGGTGATTCCTAAACAGAAAATACTTTGTGGATAGAACATATAATTTTATTTAGAATACATATGATTCAATATACATACATTATACAAAACTGCCAAATGTCATAAGCATAGCAATTTGGTTTATAGTAGTCTATTTACACAAATAGATTTGCCTCTCCCTCATTTCTTGAATCAGAAACTACATCACAGGTAAAAATTGAACTTTCATGACTCTGCGGTGCTGCGCAGGCATCTCACAGAAAAGAACTACAATCATATTATCACAATCGCACACTAATATACTTCATACCTCTATAACTTATGAGCTTCTTTCATGACCTGCCATACAATGAGAAAAATAGGACTACATCAGTTAGCATGCAGCATATAAGTAAGTTGGATAAGCTGAAGAAATACCTGGCGTATCCTAATTATCAACAGAGGCATTTGAAAAATAAAATGTCATAAAAATTGCCTACAGGCATTTGGTTGATTCGTAGCCAACAAATTGCTCAACTAAAAGTATTACTTTGCCTAACTAATAATCATTCATTTCCTAGGCATAATAAGCAACTTTTTATAACCATATAAGCAAAGTTTTAAGAAATTGTGAGGAAATTAGAGCATGGACAAAAGCATTTTCAACTGAATTTTACAAACCATACACAAAACATGAAAAATGGCATTTCAATAATGAGAAGTTACAAACAAATCTGCTACTATCAAGCTGCTGAACTGAATGAGAAAACAAACCTACATGATCGCAGGGCCTGCAGAATACTAAGGACCCAAAGAACTGCACAAACAAGTTTATGAGTTTCAAAAAATTGCTCAGAGGAACTAGGGTACCTTGACTTAACGACGTTCAGTTCCAAGAGAGGGAGTCCTGACAAATATCTCTAGTAATATTTCATCAGGTTCACCTCCATGGCTCAATTGCAAAAAATGCTAAACCATGATATGTAAATTGCTTAACTATTACCGGAGAAATGATGAAGTCCCAAGCTATAATTGCAGAATACAATATATTAGTCTAAAAATTGCTAAAGCGCCATAAGTAAAATGCTTAGCTGTAACTAGAAATATGCTAGAGTGCTCGGCTATAATTGGAAACAATACAATATACTAGATTAACATTGCTAATAACTGAAAAAATTACTAGATAACCAGACCATCGACTTCGCATAGCACTTGTGGCAGCTCTACTGCCCTAACCTCAGTTAAGTCTTATTTTTTTTTAACTAAGAACCTCCTCAAATATTTGCACTTTCACTGTGAATTGACTCCAATAAGGCAACAAAAGAGTTCCAAACAGACAGACATTTAATTAAAAAACAAACAAAATAAATGAACCTTATGGGTTGTTTGATATTCAATGTAAAAAATATCAGCTATAATCTCAAGTAGGGAAACATATAGGTTCCAGGTCAAGTACCAAAGCCAACTTGCTGATACAATGCCTATATTGAAACTTAAAACAAAGTACGTAGCTAACTAGATTCAAGGTATTTTATTACCTACATAATGATGTATGATTGAACATAACTATCAGAATCGGAGCCACGGGACTGCGCACATAACGTACATATTTTAGGATAAGGAGTGAGACATGGCCCATACCCTATATCAATTATAACTACTCGTATAAGAGTAGAACTAGTCGGAACAGAAGAAAACTATCCGAGTAGTATTCGGGTAGGACTCCTAAACTTGTATTTGGCTAGAACTTCCATGTAACCCTATCCTCCTGACTATATAAGGGCGGGCAGGGACCCACTCCAAACAAATACATCATCTAAGGCAATACAAATTATCACAAAGGACGTAGAGTACTACGCTCTCGGCGGTCCGAACCTGTCTAAAGTTTCGTGTTCCTTGCACCTTCGAGTTCCTGATCTCGGCGACACTCCACCTATAATTTACCACCTCAGGGGATCCCTCGGTGGGCTTGGAGGTTAAACACCGACAGCTGGCGCGCCATGTAGGGGTGTTCATCAAGCATCCATCGGAAAACTCGATGGCATTTTTTAACTTCACCAGTGTCGTGCCCGAGGACACCACATTCACTTTCGGCTCCTAGATATTCATCGCCAACGGCTCAGGTGGTTTTAACAACCACCTGGCCAACCCCAAGAAGTTAGAGGCATCTGCTCTGACATCCAGCCAAGACATCAACAATCTTGCCGATGATCTCGGCGGGATAACACTTTCTGATCTAATTGGAAGCTACACAAGTCATATCAAGGTAAACCCTCACCCATCGATCAGTCCTGACGATCTAATTGCCGGGATAGATCAGGTGGACAACGGCATCGCCGAATGCATCAAGCTCGCGGAAGCCGCTCTCCATCAGCCTGACCTGGCGTCCTCGACACGGAACCGCCCTGAGACTCCTCACCATCCTCCTGTCGCCACGGGCGACATCTTCTCTGGCATCGACCGAGTTGACCAAGATATCATAGAGTGCATCAATCTCGTAGAAACCACCCTTCAGCACATCAACCCCAGGGAGCCGAAGGCGTTTGATCGCGATTTCGACGACTTCATCGGCAAACTCAAAACCCCAAGACCAAATCCAATTCGGTCTGAGGCGGTCCTACCTAAGACCCTCTCCGCATTGGAAGAGGACTTCGATCACCTACTGCAACTCGGAGAAGAAGAAGCCACCGGACATCAGGGGGCTACCGTTTACGACAATCATTCATATTCAGCTACTCGCGCAATACCTATAAGAGGCAGCCGTCAGAGTCTGGTAAAGAGGATCAACTCAGTCGGCCAGGCTCGAGCATTGGAACGGCAGAAAGCCCTCCAAATTTCTCGAATCAAGCCCACTACGATCCATTATCGACTCTGGTGAACTCCCGTTCTAAGAAGGCAGACCTCTCGCTTCTTTCGACGACGAAGAAGGTTGGACTGCGATACCAAACGCTTCGCACCAGATCAAGAGGTATTCATGATTCACGTCGACAAAGACAGTGAAGGATCGGAGTACATTCAATTGGACAACTACTACATCAACGACGACGACTACATCTCCGACACACCCGGTCCAGACCCAGACGCAGCGGGGGCATTCGCCCATCACGATATACCTGTACATGCTCTCGACATTGTGGGAACCGTGAAGATTGAAGATGAAGATGATGTCCAAAAAGAGCGGCATAAGCTCAGGAACGCCAAGCGTGCCGCGTGTAGGCAGCGCGTACCAGAACAACACCAATATCAGCCTGGCAACCTCTACGACTGCTCTGTCAGACCCAGGGCCATGGGGCTGTGTACATAACGTAGTTTAAAGAGGTTTAAGAGATTAAGTCCGTCTTATCTCTTATTTATCTCATTTATCTCTTATTTATCCCATTTAAGTAGGAGATAGAGCTAACCGATACAGAGAGAATCTACCCGAGATATGTTCTGGTACGATTTCTTAGCTGGTGTTGGTTAGTATCTTTGTAACCCTGGACTCTCGGATATATAAGGGAGGACAGGGACCCCTCTCAAAACGCGATCTCTAGATCATTCTACACCAAAGGCAATACAAACCACCATACAGGACGTAGGGTATTACGCATCTTGCGGCCCGAACCTGTCTAAGTTTTGTGTCTCTTGCACCTTCGAGTTCCTGATCTCGGCGTCTCTTCACCCAAAACTTACCACCTTGGGTATATCCCTCGGTGGGCAGCCGGTTAAACACCGACAGCTGGCGCGCTAGGTAGGGGTGCGCGTCGAAGATCCACCGGCGAGCTCGATGGCAACTTTCCAGTTCACCAGTCGGAATCAACTCCGACTAGTCGAGCTTCATCAACAAACCGTCGCAGAGCGCCAGGAGGCACAACTGGTGACTCAGTAACAGCAGATGACAGATGGATCACCGAGCACATACTACACGTATTGAACAGGGAAGATTCCTTTTCTATTTTTCCTACATGGGATACAATCCGTGGCTGTTACTAGCAAGGATTATTATACTGATCTATCTTTGCTAACGTGATCTTTGCATGGTATTCTCATCCGTGCGGAGCTTGCTGGGGAGCTCTCACAGACAAGGATGGCACGAGGCTGTTGGTGGCAGCGAGGAAGTTGCATAGCAAACTGACCCAGCGCTGTGTCGTGACTTTGCGACGGAATTCCGCCGCAACTGGAGCTGGTTAGGAGCGAGTGCCAACTGGTTTATCTCATCAGACGCACTATCGCCGACCTCGACTACTCGGCTCGACTTCACCCTGCGCTGCAACGTCGATGCACCGCGGCCGTTGACCTCGACGACCCGGTTCAACTTTGGCTTGTGCCGCAATATCCGTGCGCAGCAGCGACGGGTTCGACTACTTCGACTTCACGAGGACGATTGGCAGCCCACCGCCGACTACTTCAACTACTCGTCTCGACTTGAAAACTAGTCAGAATCGACTCCGACTAGTCGAGCTTCATCAACAAACCGTCGTAGCTCCATCAACGAGCTCCACGGCTTCGTCGATATTCGTCCACGAATAAAGCTAAGTGATTTATATATTTTCTGACTTGTTCTTCACAGGATCGGCTACCTTTTCGGGTACGCCTCTCGATGGGCATGAAACCCTCGGGGGCTACGCCCTGATCGACTACTCCTGTGACGCTAGACCGACAGCCACAGCTTTGGTGCACCGAGTACTGGAGGCTCTGCTTCAGACTTAATGCACCGAGTGCTGGCGGCTTTGCCACGGCCTTAGGACACTGACTACGGAGGCTACACCACAAGGTTGTGTTCTGAGTGCTGGAGGCTTCATGGGACTACACCCTATGGAAGTATAGATCTTTGCGTGTTGCCACACACGCTCTCGCCGACTACTTATGCGTGTATGTCTCTCGATGGGTACGAAACCCTCCAGAGCTACACATCACCAACTACTTTATGCGCACCGCGCATCTTCTTTGTCGCATGACGACTTCTTTGTCTTCTCTTAACGGTTGCTAAAGTACTCGGGTAGCACATGCCTTAATCCGTGAAACCTCGACTCTTCTGTAAGCCTATGCTCCTACGCGTGCATGCGGCAAAACTCCCTACGCTATGGTCTACGGCCATCAGGGATCAGGTGCTTAAACGTAATAGGCTAACTGCCCGGGGAAATTACATGACCTAGCAAGAGCAAGACGCGAAATTTTTACACCGAATAAATTTTGGTTCCTTCATATTATTACTGAGTACTACTCGGTATCTTCGTGTTATGATACATAATGTATGCATTGTCTTTTTTCAGATCAAGCTTTAGCAACAACCCTCCAGGCAGCACGGCATGCCATCACAGTTTCTAGTTCCCAGGCTTGGGGGCTGGGTGATGCGCACTACTCGACATGGCTCCTTTGGCTCTCCTGGCTCGTAAGCTCGGGGGCTGGACGCCGTAAAACTACTCGAAGACGACTCATATAAAGACTGAGAGCGCAGAAGAAATCTTAAGTCACCGCGCGGTTAAATAAACCAGCGGGAGGCTTAATTTCACTATGCAGAAGACGAAGAGTTTTTCTCGGGATTTCAGAGTAACACCAATGCCACGATTCTTGGATCCTTTTTTCCAAATTTGAGAGATTTGGATTCAAGGCTCGGGGGCTGCGGGATACGTGGCATCGACTATTTATTTTTCAAATTTGAAAAGTAAGGAGGATTACAGACTAATGTGACCCTCAGCCTGATTCTTCGATTCAACCTAAGGCTCGGGGGCTACTCCATATGGAGCGTGATTTTTCAATCGCACACCATAACAGAAATAAAATTCGGGGCATGAGCACCTCATAGCTTCGATGCAACCAAGTAAAGTACTCAAAGAAGGACTTCGAGACGGAGCTTCAAAAGAAGTCGAAGACTACTTTGAAAGTACTCGATAAGCCTGCAGTACTCAGCTACGAAGAGCTCGGGGGCTTGTCAGACCCGGGGCCACGGGGCTATATACATAACGTAGTTTAAAGAGGTTTAAGAGATTAAGTCCGTCTTATCTCTTATTTGTCTCGTTTATCTCTTATTTATCCCATTTAAGTAGGAGATAGAGCTAACCGATACAGAGGGAATCTACCCAAGACATGTTCTGGTACGATTTCTTAGCTGGTGTTGGTTAGTATCTTTATAATCCTGGCCTCTCGGATATATAAGGGAGTATAGGGACCCCTCTCAAAACGCGATCTCTAGATCATTCTACACCAAAGGCAATACAAACCACCATACAGGACATAGGGTATTACGCATCTTGTGGCCCAAATCTGTCTAAGTTTTGTGTTCCTTGCACCCTCGAGTTCCTGATCTCGGTGTCTCCTCACCCAAAACTTACCACCTTGGGTATATCGCTCGGTGGGCAGCCGGTTAAACACCAACATTCTCTACAAGCAACCTCACACTATCATCAACGTCGGCCGGGATGCTCACAACATCATTATCGCCAGACAGCAAGAGCGCGACGAGGTGGAGGCCTACAGCCCCACCAACTGTCATATCCCCCTCGACTACCTGGGTACAACTCGGAAGCGCAAGCCAGAAGTTGGGGAACAACCAACCCGAATAAAGAAAACCTGAAAGATATCTAGACCCCTAAGTGGGTTTTGGTGATATATGACAAAGCACATGTATATTTAATCGTGTTATTAAGCATGTGTGCAGGTGCTAATGGTGACTAAGCAAAGCTTTTAGAGAAGCGTGAACCCTCAAAAAGGATATGAAAAGCGGCGTCCTCAAGTGTTCTTAAAGACTAGATTTTATTTTTGAAATTGAGTATAGGAACGCCGTACTATCAAGGGGAACTGTGATCCACTAGTGTAGACATGGTAGTTGTGCTCAAGAGAACCCACAAAAATCATAAGAAACCATCTCAACACTCAAAAGGGGACTTAAATGTGAAATTCAGTGTCTAACCCGGAGTGTCCGGGTCCCAGTCTGGAATGTCCGGACAGAATGTCCGGAGTATCCGGACGTATACCCGGAGTGTCCGGGTTACTGTTACCGGTCTGCAAAACCAGTTTGGTCCGGAGTCTCCGGACCCCTATGTCCGGAGTATCCGGACATATACCCGGAGTTTCCGGGTACCGCTCTCCCAACGGCTAGTTTCTGGGAGAGGGGGTATAAATACCCCATACCCCCCTCTCACTCTCTCTCTCTTGCTCATTTTCGACCAGAACTGCAGAAAACCCAAAGAGAGCCTTCTCACTCCCCATTTGTTTCATTCTTGAGTGATTTTCGTTGGGGTTTGAAGTGAGATTGTTGCAAGAGCTAAGATTGTGCAAGTAAGCCTTGATTTCATCTCTTGAGCACATCAAACCAAGTCTAGCCCGTGGATTCTAGTTTATTACTCTTGGAGCTCCAAGCTCCTAGACGGCTAGGCGTCGCTTGTGATTGCGTGATTGGTTTGTAAGTATCACAGCTGGTTTGTAATCTTCATTCCTCTCCGAGGAATTCATAGTAAAGTGTCCCTAGGGTTTGAGCGTTGGTCTCACCCTTGGGAGAGGAGCATAGGAGTTCTTGAGCACCGTCTCTTGAATTCTTCCTCAACGGAGACGTAGCTCCTTTGGGAGTGAACTTCGGGAAACAAATTCTGTGTCTCTCTCGCAATTTTAGTGTACATTTGCATTAGTTTGCTTGTGAGACTAACCTTTTAGGGTTTGAGGCCGATCTATCATTGTACAAGTCTCAGGAGTAAAACTACTGGTGAGAAACACTTCAAAGGTATCACTTGTCCCTCTAAATTTATTGGATTCAATTTACAGCATGTCCATCTGTGATTAGTAGCATTTTCTCTCATATCCGGATAGTCCGGACATTATATCCGGAGACTCCGGACACTGTATTCGGAGTATCCGGACATATATCCGGAGTATCCGGACACTTGTGTTGCTAACCGTGCTCGAAGTGTTTTTAAGTTGCAGATTAGCCTATTCACCCCCCCTCTAGGCATCTTGAGGTCCTTTCAATTGGTATCAGAGCGAGGTTCTCCATATTTGAAGCTTAACCGCTTGGAGAGTCAAGATGTCGAGTGACGCTTCATCCAAGGGTCAAGCCGATCCAATGGTTGAAGTTCAGAAGGAGAAGTCATTTGAAAAATCAGAAGATAAGAAAAAGAACAGGCTACAAGAAGATGAAGAAGATTTGGAAACAACCGACGATGAGTTGTCATTTCAAGAATGGAAGGCTTGGAGGAAGAAGAAGAAATTGTAAAGAAAGAAAGAGAAATCAAGCACTAAAGTTATAATCGAGTCAAGTGATGACTCGGACAATGACTACAAGAGAAGATCTTCAAGCTCTTCAAAGGTGAAGAAAAGAGCCGACTATCACCAAGTTGGTCATGACTATACATTTCAAATTCCTAGTGATCACAACGCTTCAATTCACATGGGCAAGCCCCCTTATTTTGATGGGACGGGGTACAATCAATGGAAGACCAAAATGTTTGGTTATTTGAGTGCAATTCACAAGGATCTTTGGAAAATCATTGAAGTTGGGTGTGAGATCCCGGAAGATGGAGAAGCCACAACACCCGTTCAAGCATATGTCTTACAAAGAAATTATTAAGCATTGAACATTCTTCACTCTTCCGTGAGTCCTGAAGAGTTTGATAAAATTGAAGATTCTTCTACCGCCAAGGATGCTTGGGACACTCTCCAAGTAAATCATCAAGGGTCAAGGAAAGTCCGAGAATCAAGAATCAAGACTTTGAAAGATGAACTAAGTCTATTCTCGATGAAGAAAGATGAAACCGTTAAGGAGATGTATAACCGCATGAAAAAGATCACCAATCAAATTAAGTCTCTTGGTGGAGACAAATGGGGTGATCGTGAGATAGTGGATAAGCTCTTAACCATCTACATGGCTAGGGATGTCACATTACCTAGTTTGATAAGAGCGGAAAGGGGTTTCAAGCATTTCACCGCCGAAAATGTTCTTGGAAGAATTGAGGCTCATCATGATCAATTGAAGAGAGTCAAAATAAATCAAGATTTGGTCGATCTACAAGAGCAAGCTGCAAAGAATAATGGGTTGGCTCTTCAAGCTAAATTGAAAGGCAAAGAAAAAGTGACCCAACCCTCAAAGATTGAAAACTCTAGTGACAGTGAAGAGGATGAGCTTGATGATGAGCAAATGGCCTTTTTCATCAAGAACTTTAGAAGAGTTCTAAGGAAGGGCAACTTTCGAAACTTTGGCAAGAACAAGAATGAATCAAGAAGAAGATCAAGCAAGCCATACTTTGGTTGCAAGAAAATCGGGCATTTCATTGCGGATTGTCCGGAAGAAAAGAAGAAGAACAAGAATACCAAGTAGAGTTCATCCAAAAGGGACAAGCTAAGATATAAAAAGCATGTTGGTGAAGCTCATCTTGGTCAAGAATGGGATTCAAATGAAGAAAGCAACTCCGACAATGAAGATATTGCAACCATGGCATTCAAGACTTTATCCTCACATCAACCAAGCTTGTTTGAAGATCTCACCGATGATGAAGATCAAGATCCAATTATATGCTTGATGGCAAAGAACTCAAAAGTAATATCTCCGAACTCATCGGATGATGAAATAGAAGATGATGATGAAGTTGCTAGTCTTGGGTGTACTCAAGGGAAAGCTTTATCTAGTGAATTTTTCACAAGAAAAGGCTCAACTTGATACATGCTTGGTGGCAAAGTCTAGCTTGGGTTGGTTATGGCATCGCCGACTAGCTCATGTTGGGATGAGAAATCTTAACAAGCTCCTAAAGGGGGATCACATTCTAGGACTAACAAATGTTTCTTTTGAGAAAGATCGTATTTGTAGTGCTTGTCAAGCCGGAAAGCAAGTTGGTGTCCCTCATCTGTCAAAGAGCATCATCACCACCGTCAAGCCATTTGAACTACTACACATGGATCTCTTTGGTCCGGTGGCTTATATAAGCATTGGGGGTAACAAATATGGACTTGTTATTGTTGATGATTATTCTCGTTTCACTTGGTTATTCTTTTTGCATGACAAAAGTATAGTGCAAGAGACATTCAAGAAATTTGCAAAAAGAGCTCAAAATGAATTCGAGACCAAGATCAAGAAAGCGAGAAGTGACAATGGCACCGAATTCAAGAACACCAACATTTAAGAATTCTTAGAAGAAGAGGGCATTGGGCATGAATTCTCCGTTCCATATACTCCACAACAAAATGGAATTGTTGAAAGGAAAAATAGAACTCTCATTGAAGCCGCAAGAACAATGCTTGATGAATACAAGGTCTCGGATCAATTTTGGGCGGAAGCAATCAACACGGCTTGCCACGCTATCAACCGTCTTTATCTTCACAAGATCTTGAACAAGACGGCCTACGAGCTTATACTTGGTAAAAAGCCTAACGTGTCATATTTTACAATTTTTGTAAGTAAGTGCTTTATTCTCAACAAGAAGCCCAAGAACTCTAAATTTGCATCTAAAGTTGATGAAGGTTTTCTTCTTGGCTATGCCTCAAATGCTCATGGATATCGTGTCTTCAACAAAACCTCCGGTTGTGTTGAAGTTGCGTGTGACGTGACATTTGATGAATCTAATGGCTCTCAAGAAGAGCAAGTTGATGATGTTGTAGGCATGGAAGAATCATCAAACAAGGCGATCAAGAAGCTAGCCACTGGTGAAATAAAGCCACAAGAACAAGAGGATAAAGACGATGATGATGTGTTGATGTTCAAAGGGTCATCTACATCGACTTCCGCGGCGCAACCCGGAAATTCCGGTAATATGTCCGGAGACTCCGGATCCCCTGTCCGGAGAATCCGGACACAGGGCCGGAGTATCCGGGATACAGAAGATGAACCATCATCTCCACATCAAGATCAACCTCAGGCTGAACAAGAAGTCGAGCCTATACAACATGAAGCTCAAGTTCCTCATCCAAGAATTCATCAAATTATCCAAAAGGATCATCCCGTGGATAACATCCTTGGAAGCATAAACAAAGGAGTAACTACTCGTTCTCGTTTAGCAACCTTTTGTGAACATTACTCGTTTGTTTCTTCTTTGGAACCACTTAAGGTTGAAGAAGCTCTGGATGATCCGGATTGGGTGATGGCCATGCAAGAAGAATTGAACAACTTCACACGGAATGAAGTCTGGTCCTTGGTAGAAAGACCCAAGCAAAACGTCATTGAAACAAAGTGGGCCTTTCGAAACAAACAAGACGAACATGGCGTGGTGACAAGAAACAAGGCAAGGTTGGTTGCTCAAGGCTTCACACAAATCGAAGGTTTGGATTTTGGTGAAACTTATGCACCCGTAGCTAGGCTTGAGTCAATTCGTATCTTGCTTGCCTTTGCAACTCACCATGATTTCAAGCTATACCAAATGGATGTGAAGAGTGCTTTTCTTAATGGACCAATCTCCGAATTGGTATATGTTGAGCAACCACCGGGTTTTGAAGATCCCAAGCTACCTAATCACGTCTACAAGCTCCATAAGGCGCTCTATGGGTTTAAGCAAGCTCCTATAGCATGGTATGAATGCCTTAAGGATTTTCTCTTAAGAAAAGGCTTTGAGATAGGCAAAGCCGATCCTACTCTTTTCACTCGCAAAGTTGACAAAGAAATTTTTGTGTGCCAAATATACGTCGATGACATTATATTTGGTTCTACTAATCAATCTTGGTGCGAGGATTTTAGTAGGATCATGACGAAGAGATTCGAGATGTCCATGATGGGAGAGTTGACATTCTTTCTTGTCTTTCAAATCAAGCAACTCAAGGAAGGAACCTTTATTTGTCAAACCAAGTATACCAAAGATATGTTGAATAAGTTTGACATGGAGAATGCCAAGCCCATCAAGACACCCATGCCGACTAATGGACATCTCGATCTAAATGAGGATGGCAAGGCCGTAGATCAAAAGGTATATCGCTCCATGATTGGATCCCTTCTTTACCTTTGTGCATCTAGGCCCGATATCATGCTTAGTGTGTGCATGTGTGCAAATTTTCAAGCTAATCTTAAGGAATGTCATCTTATGGCTGTTAAGAGAATTCTAAGATATTTAGTTTTCACTCCGTACCTTGGCTTGTGGTATCCCAAGGGCTCCACTTTCAATCTACTTGGTTACTCCGATTCGGATTATGCCGGTTGCAAAGTAGATAGGAAGAGTACATCGGGGACGTGCCAATTCCTTGGCCGGTCCCTTGTGTCTTGGAGTTCCAAGAAACAAAATTCCGTTGCCTTATCAACTGCCGAAGCCGAGTATGTTGCTGCAGGTGCTTGTTGTGCACAATTACTTTGGATGAAATCCACCTTGAGAGACTTTGGTTGTAAGTTTAGCAAGATTCCACTCTTCTGTGACAATGAGAGTGCAATCAAGCTAGCTAACAACCCCGTTAATCACTCAAGAACCAAACATATTGACATAAGGCACCATTTCTTGAGAGACCATGAAGCCAAAGGAGATATCGTTTTAAGTCATGTGAGCACCGATAAACAACTAGCCGATATCTTCACTAAACCACTTGATGAGCAAAGGTTTTGTACCTTGAGGAGTGAGCTAAATATTTTGGACTCTCGTAACTTAGTTTGAGATCATGCACATGTTTGAGTGCTATAGAGAAATTATTTTGAAAAATCTACTAGAATTAGTAGGAGTGTGACTTTGAAAATAATTTGAATCTTTTCTTACTTGCTTGAGACTATTGTTCCCATTGTTGATTGCTGGCTAGTCTCAAGTTAAGTAAGCCTCTCACATCACTAGATCTCTCTTATCAAAATTCAATCCGATTCTCATTGGAATTCATCGCAGTTTTAGGGGGAGCCGGATAATCCGGATCCATGTCCGGATACTCCGGACACATCCGGATACTCCGGACATACGTCCGGATACTCCGGATGGTAAAACCATCCTTTATTTACCGTGGGGGGGTCGGTCAAAAACGTTTCTATCTCTTATTTTCACCTCCACCGTGCCTCTCCTCTTCTCCACTGCCCTCCACTCGCCCAAGGGGCGATTTTCACCACTTTTTCCCGTGAGATTTGCGAATCTTTGAAGGGAGTGATTTCTCTCGTCCGGAATCTCCGGAGAACGCTTTGAATTCGGACTTTCCCGCGCTTCCCTCTTCATTAAGGTATTCAAACTTCAAATCGCCCGATCTCTCAATGTAGTGGTCAAAACTAGATATCCATTGGGGCATTATCTTCCCTCAGGTGCAGCAGCTTGTGCCCCAAATTTCATTCAAATCCCATGGTCAAATCTCTAGATTTCATGAAAATAGGGTTTGTATGTCGATGCCCGGAGACTCCGGATTTAATGTCCGGATACTCCGGATTGTCCGGAGTATCCGGACATATGTCCGGACTCTTCGGACTCTTAGCATCTCAGCCTACGTGTCTCATCCCTATTGCTTCTAGTTTGCTCCTAATCGATATATCATATGTCCAGGCTATGGGACGTGAGCGTGCACAGGCTTCTTCCGGTCAGAGACGGCAAAAGCGCCGTCATGATCCTCAAATCCAAGAGGAGGAAGTTTCACCTCCTAGTCCTCCTCCAAGAGAACTTCGTCCTCGCCACCATCCGGGCAAAGAGCCTGCAGGAAGCAGCTCACAAGCCCGTCCACCTCGTCAAGCTCCCTACATGATGCCAAGCATGGCAGTGCCTCCTCCTTCTCGGGCAAATCCATCAAGACGGGGAATTGCTTGGGATATCTGCCCTCGCACTCCTCCTTGTCTTCAAATTGAATATCCACAAGATCAACGCCAATATCCTAGGTGCCCAAAGCTTCACCGTCCTCAAATTCTCACTGAGTTTACTGTTTCCATGGGACGGAACTATTTCAAGCAAACTGTGGCTCTTACGGATGCACGCAAGGAGGATGTTTACAAGTATGAGAAGGCTGAAAATTTGGAAAGGAGATTTTGGTGTCAGTTGCATCAAGATTTCTACTCCTCCGTTGTCATGCGCAAGGGAAAAACTCCTATTATTCCTTGCAAGTATGTTGATTGGAAATATTTTGAGAGGATGAATGACCCATTCTTCAATCAAGCTATTGCCAAGTGCAAGGAATTTGGTCTTTATGACATCATGGGTTTTCGGTATGATTGGAATGAGGAAATTCTTGCTCAGTTTCACTCCTCTCTATATTATGATGCAAGGCAAGTTGCCTTCTTTTGGACTACCGAGGGAGTGAAGTACGGAGTTGATTACATGACATTCTCTAGACTCCTTGGACTTGGCTCAGAGGATGAGAAGAGAGATCCCATTCATGTGGAACATCAGTTGAAACCAAGTCAATTACCGGCTCTTTTCTACAATCCTATTCTAGCGGAAGCCGGCAATGCAAGCACTCTTCAACCTTTCTACTACACCATGAACCAATTTTTTCGTGCCACCATTGATGCAAAGGATGGTGATGCCACTGCTCTTAGGTACTTTGCTTGCAATCTCCTTGCCCGTGTTATGCCCGGTGGGCGACCCTTCTCTATTATGGACTTTATTTGGAATGAGTTAAGGAGGACGATGAATGATCCACAAAAGTTTCTACCATCTGCTCCTTACATTATGTATATGATTGAGAGGGTTACAAAGGTCACCTTCCCCAAGGATTGCAAGCATGCTGCACTACATCTTCGTCCTCGATCCGGTGATGCACCGCACGCCCCTCCTCTTCATGCCGGTGCCACAAGGAACCCTCGGTTTGACCCAGCTCCATCTTATTCGGGTCCTTCTTCCTCTCGTCGTGGTCATCATGATTCTTTTATCAAGAGAGCTCTAAAGAGCATATTCTGTATGTGCAAGACTGCAACTCAAGAGATCAATGAAAACCGCCGTGACATTATTGAGATTAAGAGTCACTTGGGGCTTCCGGCGGATCTATACCATGAGTTGCCCGAGTTTGATGACCCATTTGCCGAATGGGATGCTGCGGATGAGGCCGCCACTGCTGCTGCCCATGCTCCTCTTCCTCGCCCACGTCAGCGCACACGTGCCCCCACACGATCCCGTCGCTCTCCTCCTCGTGGCCAAGAGATATTTGATGAAGAGGAAGAGACCGAGGAAGAAGCACCTCCAAACTACCGCGAAATTCCCGATTCGGATGAGGATGAGGACACCTCCGATGAGGATGCCCACGATGATGATGAGTAGAAGACCTTCTTGCCATTTTTCCTCTCCTTTTTGGCACTTGATGACAAAGGGGGAGTGAAGATGTCATTTATGCACTCATTTGGGCTTTGTATCAACTTTATGCGTTTCTTTTGAACAATTTGTCATGTAAGGACTATGTGGTGTGAACTTTGTAATGTGTGCTACTCTGTTGTCTACTAGTTTCAGTTTGTTTTTAAGGATGAGCTGATAATGTGATCTTAATTTGATTATGATGCAATGTTATTTTTCTGTGTTCTGACCTGATGGTCCGGATACTCCGGACATTCTTCCGGATACTCCGGACACATGGTCCGGAGTCTCCGGATTGAAACCCGGAGTCTCCGGGTTATCTTGATCAAACACTAGTGTTTCTTGATTATATGACATGACTTTTGCATCACACACTTTTCAGCACACACATGCTCACCCCACTGTAGAATGTATAAAGAGTTTCCATATCTTTTTCTAAATATGCCAATCTTGACTTTAGAGAAGTCAATTTGAAATTCAAATTCATGGCATACATTAAGGGGGAGCTCTTTACATGCTTAAGATTACATTTTTATGGTTATCAAATGAGATACATGTGGGTTGTCATCAATCACCAAAAAGGGCGAGATTGAAAGATATCTAGGCCCCTAAGTGGGTTTTGGTGATATATGACAAAGCACATGTATATTTAATCGTGTTATTAAGCATGTGTGCAGGTGCTAATGGTGACTAAGCAAAGCTTTTAGAGAAGCGTGAACCCTCAAAAAGGATATGAAAAGCGGCGTCCTCAAGTGTTCTTAAAGACTAGATTTTATTTTTGAAATTGAGTATAGGAACGCCGTACTATCAAGGGGAACTGTGATCCACTAGTGTAGACATGGTAGTTGTGCTCAAGAGAACCCACAAAAATCATAAGAAACCATCTCAACACTCAAAAGGGGACTTAAATGTGAAATTCAGTGTCTAACCCAGAGTGTCCGGGTCCCAGTCCGGAATGTCCGGACAGAATGTCCGGAGTATCCGGACGTATACCCGGAGTGTCCGGGTTACTGTTACCGGTCTGCAAAACCAGTTTGGTCCGGAGTCTCCGGACCCCTATGTCCGGAGTATCCGGACATATACCCGGAGTTTCCGGGTACCGCTCTCCCAACGGTTAGTTTCTGGGAGAGGGGGTATAAATACCCCATACCCCCCTCTCACTCTCTCTCTCTTGCTCATTTTCGACCAGAACTGCAGAAAACCCAAAGAGAGCCTTCTCACTCCCCATTTGTTTCATTCTTGAGTGATTTTCGTTGGGGTTTGAAGTGAGATTGTTGCAAGAGCTAAGATTGTGCAAGTAAGCCTTGATTTCATCTCTTGAGCACATCAAACCAAGTCTAGCCCGTGGATTCTAGTTTATTACTCTTGGAGCTCCAAGCTCCTAGACGGCTAGGCGTCGCTTGTGATTGCGTGATTGGTTTGTAAGTATCACAGCTGGTTTGTAATCTTCATTCCTCTCCGAGGAATTCATAGTAAAGTGTCCCTAGGGTTTGAGCGTTGGTCTCACCCTTGGGAGAGGAGCATAGGAGTTCTTGAGCACCGTCTCTTGAATTCTTCCTCAACGGAGACGTAGCTCCTTTGGGAGTGAACTTCGGGAAACAAATTCTGTGTCTCTCTCGCAATTTTAGTGTACATTTGCATTAGTTTGCTTGTGAGACTAACCTTTTAGGGTTTGAGGCCGATCTATCATTGTACAAGTCTCAGGAGTAAAACTACTGGTGAGAAACACTTCAAAGGTATCACTTGTCCCTCTAAATTTATTGGATTCAATTTACAGCATCTCCATCTGTGATTAGTAGCATTTTCTCTCATATCCGGATAGTCCGGACATTATATCCGGAGACTCCGGACACTGTATCCGGAGTATCCGGACATATATCCGGAATATCCGGACACTTGTGTTGCTAACCGTGCTCGAAGTGTTTTTAAGTTGCAGATTAGCCTATTCACCCCCCCCTCTAGGCATCTTGAGGTCCTTTCAAAACCCTTAGCTCAAAGGAACGTTTTGAGGAGGCTCTCCACAAGTGATGCTCATGGCACTCGAAGAGCAAGCATTCCATCTTCAAATGTCAAACCCTTCGGAGGACCCTGGGAGCTCCACCACTCAACAAAGACTACGAAGAAAGCTGACAGGACTACCCGAATAATGATTTATTTATAAGTTAAGTACCCGACAAGGAGGTTTTCTTAGTGTCTTTTAGGTGTTTTATTTTTTCAACCATTATTTTGGGACTATATCTCAAAACAAGGGGTTCCGTAAACCTCAAAGAACCCCTTTTTACCACTTAGTCAGGGTCACCATTTATGTTTATTATTTGGGTTAATCATGACTTTGTTGCTATACTGCTCTCAAACGTGCCCAATGAATGTCCAACCTAATTAGTGCAACCTTTTTCTAGCCGATCTCTTGTCACCTGCTTCTCATGTCACGAGCCTTTTTTACCAACGCTCGGGGGCTAAGGATAGGGCTATCGGGAATGGGCTTGGGAAAAAAGAAAATGATTCAATTTCTTTAAGACTAAATTCAGGGAACCCTGTCACAACCGAGTCATGTGACCAACAAAAGTGGTTGCCTCATTTGGCAACGACTAGTGGAACCCGTTAATTAGCCAAATAAAGCATCTACATGATTATCTATCAAATACTTCTAGTAATGCTCCTTTTACTAGGTCCCAACTGGTACTTTATGTTACTGAAGGGACTTCGCTCCCATACTTCCAGTAACGCTCCGTTTACTGGTTCCCGGCTAGTACTCTATATTACTGAAGGGGCCTCGCTCCCATACTTCTAGTAACGCTTAATTTACTAGTTCCCAATTAGTACTCTATGTTACTAAAAGGGTCTCGCTCCCATACTTCCAGTAACACTCAGTTTGCCAGTTCCCGACCAGTACTCTATGTTACTGAAGGGGTCTCGCTTCCATACTTACAGTAACGCTCAGTTTACCAGTTTCCGACTAATACTCTATGTTACTGAAAGAGCCTCACTTCCATACTTCCCGTAACGCTCCGTTTACTGGTTCCCAACTAATACTTTATGTTATGTTACTGAAGGAGCTCGCTCCCATACTCCCTAACCTATACTCCCTAACCTAGCTAAGGAGATCGAGGAGTCCACTCTCGACGCGATTTCAACTCGTACTGTATTAGGATTTCTCGGGCACTGACTCACCTCCGTGCCTGCTCCTTACCTCTCCAGTTCCGATCTACGCCTACCACTGCTTGAAATCGCCGGATCTGAGGGCGAAAATGAATCCGCCAAGGGACGCGAAAGAGAGAGGCTAACCCTAGAGAGGGGGAAAGGGGCGAAATGACTGAGGAGGTTTTGTCTCTGAAAAATTATTAGGGGCGAAATGACTGGGGAGGTTTTGTATGTGAAAACTAATTAGGGGCTCAGGAAACGGTTGCTCACGTGGCGAGTGGAAAACTCGTCTATCTTCGTGGCTGCTTAATGGTGGATGACGGCGGATCAAGTATGCCGTGCAGAAGACTAAAATTACGGCTGGTTGATACGAAGTCATTACTTTTTTTTCGGGTAGACCCGTTTCTTCTTGTGTGCTTAGACGAAATCCGGCCCATTCCCAATGCAAAGCAGTGATGACATCCACGGCGCCCCTCTCTCTCTCTCTCTCTCTCTCTTATTTTGCTCGCCCATTTCCAAACCAACTGAATAATATTGGACGGTCGGGATCTTTCCCTGAGCCGAATAAGATAAGTAATTCTGCGAGTCTGCAACCGTAACCTTTGTCCATTGCCAGGTCCTACCAGTTTCCGTTTCGGGGAACAACTAGGTTCCACGCATCGCAACAACCACTGACAGACCGGACTGACCTTTTCTTCCCGGCAGGTTCCTTCGTTCGGCCTGACTTTTCGCTTATGGGCATCATCATATTTCCGGTCGATTCTTAGAATCGTCACTTGATGATCCTCCGAAGCATATGATATGCAGTCATCGCGATCATCGATTAAAAATGGAGCCACCTGGTTGTCTCCGGCCATTGGTTTCTTCTTGTAATAACCCTGCTTTTTCCTTTTTTTCTCGATCGATCTCCCTCTCGTTTCCTTGCTATCGCCGTCCTTTCCTGCTCCCCAACAGCTGTTCTTTGGCGCCTTATCCATTCTTCGTTCTATTAGTATGAAACGGACAGCATTATTGTACTACTCTATTTCTCCTAATTTTTTTCTTTCTCGGATCCAGAGCACCTGTTTGTTGCTAGCTGCCTAGCTACCAACTTCTACCATAAGAAGTTTCGTTTGCACATAAAAACTTACTTTACATGAAATTCTACACCTATAAAAGTCTAGATAGACGTTCATAATAAGCTAGATAAGGTGCGTATAGTATGATCATAGTGGTAAGCGTGGACAAGCCTCCACTCTTGCACTAATATTTTTAGAGAAAAAAAAAAGTTGCCTCACAAGCATCGCCGAACTCTCCGTCGTCTTCAAGCATCGAACGCAGGGTCAGCAAGATCCATCTACTTTTCTACAAGCACCTCATATATAAACAATGTGATAATTTCAACTTTAACCTACATCGTGGCGGATATGATGAGAACGTTCTTCTCCGGTCCGTCCGGTTCCCCGACGGGGAACGTCCCTGTTGCCGTACCATGCACACGCATCGACCGTTCAATGATTTGGGTGGAGTGTCCCAGTAACTTTTTACGGTGACGACATCTACAGCGGCGGAAAACAACAACAACAACAAATAAAAGATTACGTTTCTCCGTAGTACTACGACCGAGACACATTTCGAAGCTTGCTAGTAATTCCCTCCAGATTAATCCATGTGGGTTCTGGACCTAGTACGCGCACCGTCGCCACGTTAGCACTTGAGGGTTGGCAGCAAAAAAAAAAAATGGGCGCTTGCTTCTATGCATGGTTACGCCACAAATAAAAATAAAAACTTAGGCACTGTTCGTTTCCTGCCCTCTAAATTTTAGATCCATCACATCAAAAAGAATTTTATCATTTAGAAGTATTAAATAAAATCTAATTACAAAACTTTTTGCACAGATGGGTGCTAATTCGCGAGACAAATTTAATGAGCCTAATTAATCCATAATTTGCCACAGTGATGCTACAGTAATCATCCGCTAATCATGGACTAATATACCTCATTAGATTCGTCTCGCGAATTAGCCCTAGGGTTCTGCAATTAGTTTTGTAATTAAACTTTATTTAATACTTCTAAATGATAAGATTTTTTTTGATGTGACCCCTCTAAACTTTATACCCCAGGAAACGAACACACTCTTAACCAAAGTTTTTCCACCCTGTCACGTCGTGGAAACATTATTATTATTATCTGATGGAGGCTGCTCACCTGAGATTGACGGCAACCACCCCGGGCGCCCCCAAATGTTACGCCGGATTCATTCCATCACGTCCGGATAGAAAAAGGGCGCAGATTCTCTTGCAGCACGTCAGGAGCCAAAGAGTAGTCCATGCCCTGCTGTGTTATCATCACTCTCCTCCAAAGTAACCCAGGGGCTGGAGAAAAAGTGTGCTCTGAAAGTTTTGGCATTCTTTTTTAATTAAGGGACCTTGTAGAGTTTCAGCTAGGACTGTCAATATAGACAACCCTGCGGCCCCACTTGGGGTGATCTAGAGGTGCCGGCGTGCCGTACTGGCATTTGTCCGTCGTCTGCTTTTGGTATGCCATGCCTGGTTTTTGACCTTGGGTGAACTCATGGGCCGGGTTAGTTCTCTTATAAAAAATGGTCGAGTAACAGAGACCCACTCTCTGACCCAAAATATAAATCCTGCTGCTATCTTTGACATTTTTCAAATATTTGTTTTCCTATAATGTGCACTTTTCTAAAAAAGAGATATATATAATACTCCCTTCGGTTTAAAATATATAATATTTACTGATGATTTGGTTTGCCAGGCGACACTTTGATGAGTAATTGAAAATATTTGATTTTAAATAAATGCGGTCCAATACTATCATAAAATACATTTCAAGGTAAATTCGTTCTCTACATACTTCTTTACATATATCGATGGTTAAACCTAAGCATTTCTTTTGAAACAAATTTATTAAGCATGTTGGAGTGAAAAAAATCCTAAAATAAATTGGGCGGCATATATATGTCTTGCATCACCACCTACTTATACTATCGATCTAGAGGGCTTTCATGAATTATCTCAATTCTTATATGCAAGTGTTGCATGTTCTAAAAAAGCAAATATAAAGGTAAACGAGTTTGTCAGAGACAAGTTCTATTTTTTTTAAATATTCGTTTTCCTATATTGTACACTTTTTTTTAAAAAAGATATACACTCCCTTCTGTTCAAAACATATAATGTTTAGGATACTGGCGATATGGTTTGCAAGGTGACACTTTGACAAGTAATTGAAAATATGGGATTTTAAATAAATGCGAATGAATACTATCATAAATACATTTCAAGTTATCTATCTCACATTCTCTACATACTTCTTTTTTCATATTATCGATGGTCAAACCTAAGCATTTCTTATGAAACAAGCTTAAGCATGTTGGAGTGAAAAAAAATCCTAAAATGAATATATATGTCTTGCACCACCACCTACTTATACTATCGATCTAGAGGGCTTTCATGAATTATCTCAATTCTTATACACAAGTGTTGCATGTTCTAAAAAAGCAAATATAAAGGTAAACGAGTTTGTGAGAGCCAGGTTCTATTTTTTTATTCCAATGTTCAACCTGGTACATATATATATTAATAGTTTTATTATACTGTGAGTGAAATGGTATTGCATTTTAAAAACCAAAATTTTGTTTTAAACGTCAAATATCAACAAATATAATTAATGTTTTATTTAGTTTCCGGGCTAAATGAGCCCCTATGCACAAGAACAGGTCCACCATAGCCCTAAAGTTCCTAGAATTGTGTAATTGTAAAAATTGTATAATCCTACTTTTCATTTTCGGTTTAAAAGTACAAGATTCCTATCATCAATGTTCAAGAAGGAAAACCGCGATTGCACAACGATGGTGCGCAGCAATTCCTGGCCCGTGACTGTGGAACCAATAAGACTATATTGTGGACCTAGGATATAGTCTATGTTGCACTGGTGCCTAGCTTAAGTTCTTGATGTCAAGCGGCCTAAATTATCTACGATAGTCGATAGTTGCCATGATTAGCTTCTAGCATGCCTATGCATGCTTCAATAACATGTGATCATTAGCAATGCATGTATGCTATATTAAAGAAAGCTAATAAGGGCTATGTGTGCTATCCGTTACAGTAAAGAATGACACCTTAATTTTATGGATTTTGTGGACTTTATGAATCAAATATACTCTCTCTATCCTAAATTACAATTTATTTTGGCTTTTCTAGGTACATATATTTTATTATGCACCTAGATGTATACTATATCTGGATACAACAAAAAATATGTATCTAAAAAGCCAAAACAAATTATAATTGGGATGGAGAGAGTATCTGAACTAAAAAAATGAAATATTCCTTGCAGCTCATCTTTGTTATCTTGGAAAACTGTATAGAGGATCTATAGTTTATTGTAAAAGGCTCAAAAGGTATAGATAATCAAACCAAATAAAAATGCTGGGCAAAACTGAAGATATTTCTTGGTCCCTTCCTCCATCAACCCTATGCCATTGAAGAGTAAAGCTTCAATAATAAATTATGTTTGTAAAGAAAGCCATCACGAATTGTAAATTCAAATGTCGAGATTCTCAATAGACTACACTCCAAGGATAATGTATCTCTTGCACAAGTGTATAGCTTCTTGGGCATCAAAGAGCTACAACAGTGATAAAAGCTACAAATCCATCCTATAGTCATCATCCGAGACACATGAGGTATACTTCATATACACATAACGAAAGTACTAATGTGTTTTCTATTAGTAACGCCAACTCCCATCTACTAAATGAAAACAATGACAGTACGGAGAAACAAAATTCATACCATCTTACCTCAGCATGTTCCATTGCTTTGAGAAATCTCTTAAATAGTTCCTCAAAAAGGTTGAAACCCAATCTCATCATTTGCGTTATTATGCAAACCTCTACAATTGAGCATCCATTTGGAAACTCAATCTATCAAAATTCAAAACATTTTTTATTGTGTGTTAGCTTAAGAAAGCTTTAACCTAAAAGTATAAAAAACTCTCCAACATGTAAAAGAACACATCAGATAAAGGTTGATATTAGAGTGAATTTATTCTTCCTTTTTCTTGACTAGTCGTTTCACCATGAAAGTAGAGTAATACATCAGACGATGTACTACTGAGATGCTTACAAGACTACTTTAAAGATGGTCTATCTCTATTTTCCAACATATACGTCTAGTTTCTTTGACGTCAATCAATCTATAATGATGCATAGCATATGCCGCCACCACCATCGCCGCCCTCCGTCTATCTTTTGGCTAGACGCCGCTCGCCCTACTAGGTCCACCGACACGTGTTCTTGTAGCATGTCCGACACGAAAGTGCGCCGTGTTCTCCATTACTGATGTCAATTTTCTGCTCCGTAAGACTTTATCACTAGCCTATCGAGCATCAAATCTGTCCACTGTCACCTCACGTAGCATATAACTGCACTAGAGGATAAAACATCCCCTGCTAAGCACGTTTTCTCCCTCTTTTTGATTGACACACGCACCTCAAAAAGGCCCTAACGAAAAGGTGAAAGAAGAGAAGCTCAAAAGGGGAGAGGGAAAAAAAACCCACATCATCCAAGCACAGGCAACAAGTAAAACCCACAGACGCCCGCCACGAGCAAAGCGCCGGCCAATCATTCCCTGCCGGCCCAAAGGAGCACCACCAGCACAAACACCCCCAGAAATTTCAGGGCAAAACCCAATAAAAAAAGTTGAAAAAATGGAAGCGACCGTGGGCTAGCGCAGCGGCAGCAGCAAAGGCGAAGCGAGGAAGAAACCGCCGTACCCACCAACAACCCGAACCAACCCAAAGCGCAAAGCCAACAAAAAAACCAGGGCGCGGACGCCGTAGGCGCACACGCCCACACGCGCTCCAACACCCCCCCGCCCTCCCCTCCTCACTCCTCCCTCGCTCCGCTTCCCACACCCTGCTCCCCCTTTCACACCAAATTTCCTCTTCCGCCTCCTTGCCTGCGTCTGCGTGCGCCTCCCTCCCCCCAGCGCCCATATAATCCGGGCCGGCCGTCTGGGTCCCCGCGGATGGGCTCGCTCCCGCGGGGCTAGGGTTTGGTCGGTCGGTCGGCTGGTCGGCGTCGGGGGCGCCGGCGCTGCTCCCCCTCCCTCCCTCGCCCGCCCGCTCTCCTCGCGCGTCGCTAGGGTTCCCCCATGGTGCTGCAGCGCTTCTCGTGGCCGTACGGCGGCCGGCACGCCGCCTTCTGCGGCAGCTTCACCGGGTGAGTACGGACACTGGTCACCGGAGGTCCCGTCCCGGGGCCGGGGGTGTGGGGAAGGCGGGGGCGGCCTTTGTTTTTTTTTTTTTGCGGTTTCTCCCCGTCTGGGTTCGGCTTTGCGGTGGCAGAGGGGGATGTAATGCCTGATTCCTGGTTCCCGCTCTTGCTTTGTGGTCGCAGGTGGAGGGAGTACCCCATGGCGCTGGTCGGGACCGAGTTCCAGGTCGTCTTCGATCTGCCCCCCGGGGTTTACCAGGTGGGTCGCTGCTTCGCCTCGCGCCTGATTGATTGTGTGTCGTCGTTCCCGCGCTTGGATTTGTTCCACTGCTTGGTAGTTTGCTCTGGATAGGTATGTCTGCGAGTTCTCGATTGGCGTCCTTGTGGATAGAATTGAGCCTTTATCTTGCACGGTTGTTACTTTCCATGACTGTTTAGAATTATGCTTGATGACAGATAGGGATCCTGGGTTTGATTCCGCTTGGTATGTCGCGGTGTGCGGTTTTGCCAGACTGCTACGGGAAGAAATGCATCTGCGGTTAGTTGGTAGTTGTAGCGGGTGGGTGTTGAGGCGCTGGGTGGTGGTGTGTGCGGTCGCTGATGATCCTTGCGTGCCCAAGGTGGGAAGTGTTGTTGGTGTCTTGGAGGGAGCTATTCTGTTTCTATGCATAGCTGATGTACCCGCTGGATTTTTGTGGGGCACGTGGATGGTTTTCCATTGGTAGTTAGTGAATGTTGAAATGAATATTGGAGTTAAGTATCTTCTGATCTCAAATACATGGTTCATGGGCGGTATTCGGCATTTGGAACTCCTTATTCAGTAATGTAGTTCACCAGTCTTGGGTTCTAACGTTGCATAAACCATGGACATAGGTGTTAAAAGGTTGGTATATCCTATAGCGGCAGACGTGGCATAGGTGTCCGGGTACCGCCCACATCCCACTGTCTCTGTCGTTTCCGACAAGGGGCTTTAGCCGTCGTGTAGTGACTGCCATAAAGGAAAATGTCACAACAGTTGGTTGCTGCATCACATAAGCATCCCTTCAGTGTCATTATAAAGTGAGTTACTGTTAAATACAGTCATACCTCTGTCTCTAAGGTTTCCACTTTTGTCATTTCGTTCCATGTGTACAGGGAATTTATTTATTGTGACTCTTTTTCCCTGGTGGCAATTAATACTTGCAGTTACACTAAATACGTACTGAATGCCCCTTAATTCTCGGCTGTCCTTATTTAGCAACCAACTATTGCGAACCATTTCTTCAAGATATATTTCTTCCAATTCCTAGCAATTGATAGAAACATTAGATATTTGGCATATTCACAATGGGTTTTTATATTAGATGTTTGGCTTTTTTTGATTTATTTTCTATGTAATTCTTGGAGGTAACATTGCGCATTGGTACCAAACTCACACCTTTGTTATTTGTAATTCTGTCAGCTATAATGTTCACATGTGATTGTTTGGTTCCATTCAAAGGTTAGCAAACTATTTGAAGATGATATTCCACTATTGGATATTTACTGTACCAGTGCACACTGCCCGGCTATTGCATAAAATATTCTCTTGCTCCTGTTACTTTTCTTTTTGGTGCCATTACATACATTTATGTTTCCTTCTGGTGCAATTCAGTACCGATTTTTGGTTGATGGTGTCTGGAGGTGTGATGAGTCGAAACCCATTATGCGTGATGAATATGGACTGATCAGCAATGAAGTGCTTGTGGAAAACAATGCACAACAAGTTGTGCAGCCAGAGCCTTCTCCTATCAGAGGAATTAATATGGATGAGGGTACCATTTTGACAACAGTATGTCTTAAAAGTTTGATATTGTATTTTCTGTTTTGCATATTCCTGAACTATAGATCTGTTATATACTGTGGTCTTAATGTCCAAACAGATGCCTCCAGAGCCTTCATCTCAAAACCCAGGCATGCAAATAGCAGTTTTCCGCCATAGGATCTCTGGAATATTATTACATAATACCATATATGATGTTGTTCCTCTTTCTAGCAAGGTTAGGTTCTTTCCTTGTAACTTATAAGTTATCATTTTGCTTTAGACTATGTGAATAATTGGTGTTCATATGAACATTTCAGCTAGCAATTTTGGACACTCAGCTTCCTGTTAAGCAAGCATTTAAAATAATGCATGACGAGGTATGTGTGCTGCTGTTCTTGGAAGAATTGCTCAAAACATTCATTTTTCCTTTGTGGTGCTCCTTTGCTCTCACATGAACTTTGTTCTGTTTTATTTTTATTATTGAAGAATTTTCGAAGATGTTCTGGAAACTATCATCCTCATTTTTAGAAGCAGTTAAATTTATTTTATTTATTATGGTCTATAACTGGACAAACAACAAAACTCCTAGAAGCAGGCATTTCTTTCATCTGTACCTGCAACTACAACTGGCATGACTTTACATCCATTCAGAATGAAATAACTTTGACAAATAGGCAATTGTGCCCTTTTAAGGTCCTATTTGCCTGTTAAATTATTGTTTGTGCGTGTTGTCGTCATATACCGTGTGGACCTCTAGCCAACTTTGGTGTCCCCTTCTGCTGATTAAATCATTTTAGAGTAGCTTTCAATTAACTTTTTGTGTTTTCAGGGCCTTGCTTTAGTTCCTCTCTGGGACGACCATCAGGGAACCATAACAGGCATGCTCACTGCATCTGATTTTGTATTAATGTTGAGAAAGGTAAGAATGAATAAACCAGAGTTTCTCCTTGAAGGCATTTTATGTTTTTACTGATTATTGTTTGCTCTGCAGTTGCAGAGAAACATAAGGGCTCTTGGCAATGAAGAGCTTGAAATGCATCCCATTTCTGCTTGGAAAGAAGCAAAACTGCAGTTTTATGGTGGGCCTGATGGTGCTGCCATGCAGAGAAGGCCATTAATTCATGTACTTCTCCATATATCTGCCAGATTTTTTTTTTCAATTTATTTTTCTGTATAAACAGTTAAACAGCACCATCAAAATCTGAAAAGATATTGTGTACGGGATTCTTAATATGGTCTCCAATATAATATTAATCTTAATGCCATCTGTGTCAGGCGAACTCCAAATTGTCTATCACCTTGCAAGAGGAACAAAATTGACACTAATAGATATTACCATTATTTGCCCCATCAAAATCTGTCAAATGATTGTAGAAAAGATGTATATGGTGATGATGAATGAGGTTGTGTCACGAATGAAGATAAAAATGGATATAACTTTTTTTTTCACTTTTTGGAATATTGTTCCTTATGATTATTTGACCTGCTCATTGAGGAATGTGCATGGCAATATGAGATTCTTTTCTCCTGTACTAAGGATGGTGCCTTTTCTCGTGGGCTGGGAGGGACTGGACTTGTAATAATCTCACAATAGTTTTTCTTGAATATTCTGCATTGATTGGAGCTAAACATTTCTAGTAAACACTTATTTTTCTATCTTATGGCGCTATATGTCTTTCTTCAGGTTAAGGATTCAGATAATTTAGTGGATGTGGCACTGACTATAATCAGAAATGAAATATCTTCAGTTCCTATCTTTAAGTCGTTGCCAGATTCATCAGGGATGCCTTTGCTTAATCTTGCAACCCTTCAGGGGATTTTGAAATGTATGATATTGTTCTATAAGACTAATGACCCATTACTTGATTAATTTCAGCTGTGTCAAATTAAACTAACTTTTATCTTGTTGATGTTTTTAGTTCTTTTCTCGAAGCTACAAGAACAGGCTGAAGGTTTTTCTCTTCTGCACAATCAGCTTCTCAATATTCCTATTGGTACTTGGTCTCCACATACAGGGAGAACAAGTAACAGACTGCTCAGAACTTTGCGACTGAGTTCTCCATTAAATTCCTGCCTGGATCTGCTGCTTCAAGGTATCTTGACATTTCAGATGCAGTATTCATATTTATGTTCCCAACTGTTAAGATCATAAACGGCAATAGGTTACTACGAAATCAACTTAATCATGTGATTAGCTCTTCTTGAATAATGCAGATAACAATTTCAAATCAACAGTGAAGGTATGAACTAAATTGTACCACAGAATGTGCATGAAAGCTTTCTAACATGTAACTCCTTAGGTGATAGGTAGGATCATGCATCGCATCACTTTAGGCTCCAACTGTTACAATTTGTGTACTTGTTACTGAAACAATCCAGTTTCTGGTATTGTTGAATCATGACTTTTTAAAGTAGGAAAAAGGAATGTTCCTCAGTTTTACCTGTTGGATTCCTGCAAAACTAAATGTTGCACCCAGCAAGAGCATTTAATGTCTAGATTAATGTACAATTGATCTGTATAATGTGTTCCCTTACAAATTAATTTTATACCTTACTGGTTTGCTGCTGCAGTGGCACATTAGGAAATGCATCTTTACTAGCCTATTTGAGAACTTAGTGAGCAATGTTGTATCAGTATTTATGGAATTATTTGACTGGTTCGTTAACTAGGATTCAGACAAATGGATTTACGGTATGAAGTTGTGTATGAGCAATGAACTCATACCAAGTGCATTTGAAATGCCATTTTTTTTTGACTGCTTACTGTTTTTTTCCATGTTTGCGGAGATTCAAAGCCATTTTTTTTTGAACTGCATGTGCTGCTTCTGAACTTATAGCTGTCAATCTTTATAAAGTAACTGTTACTGAATTGAACTATTATGTCGATTCATTCTTCTCCAGATAGAGTAAGCTCAATTCCTATAGTTGATGACAATGGATCCCTCCGTGACGTCTACTCACTCAGGTTTGCATACTGTAACATTTGCTTTTGCTGCGCTGTTATCCTGTTCTGTTATATTATATTGATGAAACCAAGTGGCTTCTGCGATTCTGCCAGATGAAGTGTTGCACTGTGCCTCTGCATCTTAGTGTGATGGCACAGTGCACCTCAAAATAAGTCAAGAAACTGGTCCTTGTCTGATTTTTATTGTTGTCTCCAACATTCGATACTTGGCTAGCTATGGTGTGTTTCGTGGAGGGGGTGTGAACTGTGAACTTTTTGTGATGATATTTGATAAGGTCAAAGTGGTTAGCTATTACTTGTGGCATTCGCCTTTGTGTGGGTAAATGACATTATGCTAAATGAAATTGTTTTTTGTAAAACTTCGGTCCTGAGATCCTAGTTGCTACCTTTTACCATTACTTAGCCACCCCATGACTTTTGACATTTCTTCTGCTCAGTCCTTTATACATCTGTACCATCTATCTATTCCCAAGATAGCAAGATGCATATCAACAAGGTATTTCAAATGAAAACAAATCTTTTATGGATCTAAACTCTAGAGAACTTCACATTTATCTGGTTTCCGGATAGTGCTCAGGGTCTATTGTTCGAGGCTTTTAGAAATTCAGGAGCTAGAACTATGTTTTCCAGTTTACCAGCACTGCTACCAATTTTATGATCATTCTCCTAAGTCCATAAAAGCTAACTGCTTTTATCTTCCAGTGATCTTTTGCCCGAAAAAAATACATCATAGGTTCATCTATTAAGCTAAAAAAGAAGGGGCTGCTGTGTGTTGGAAAACACACACTCTTAAACCTCCTGTCCATTTGGCATAATCTTTGTTTATTTTTTTTTAAAAAATATATTTTGGATGTTCTGAACCTTAGCTCTTTGCCAGTTTTCGTGAAACTTGGCAAAGACATGTTATCTTTTTTACTGATTCCCTAATATATCACCTTTGTATATATATTACATGGTTGAATGCTCTCTTTATGATGTTCCATGAAATCGAGTACATTAAATCAAAATGAAAGCTGTCTTGGCACAATCTTCAGACTAACTTAAGAGAAACTTACATAGCTGATCCCATTACTTTATTTGCCTTTTTTTATCCTCTTGGAGTATCTTAATTTTCAGTCTTGCCTGTTTCTGCAGTGATATCATGGCTCTGGCGAAGAATGACGTCTACGCTCGCATTGAACTTGAACAAGTAACTGTGCAAAACGTAATTCATCACCTCTTGCTTTTTAATTGCGCAAGTTACATTTTCTTTCGCATTGTATGCATATACTCAGTTCCATAGTGAAAAACTGCAATTCCTATGGTTTTCATTTGATGGCCATTACTCAACACAATGCTTTTGCATGATGATGTTTTGTCCATCAGAACATGAAAAGGAAATACAAAACAAGAAATTTTCCAGTGTTATGTCCAATAGCTCATTTAATGAGGAAGTCCATTCCTACAATCACAACCTGAATTTGGTTTGGTTGTTTTTACTGGAGTGGACTTGACCTTAGGCTTGTTTGCTACATCTGTGTATACATATCATAGGTGGCCCATGACCTCAAATAATCTGGAGTCCCTTATTGAGTTCTCAATTCTCATCAGACTTGGAACACCAGCGTTGCACTGTACTCCAGGTGCTCCTGGTGCTGACGTCCTCTTGGTTCCTGACTTCCTGTTCTCAGACATTCCTTCATAGCTTGTTAATTTTTGTTTAAAAATAATTCACCCGTTTCAAGAACTACATATTTGCAAATGTGAGTTCTTGTGTTGGCTGGGGCTGTCATCTGGAAGGTGGTAGCAGAGTCCCAAGGACATGGACTGATGGCCGCGATACCGAATCAACTTGCTGTAGAGTTTCTGGTAGTCCAACCTGCTTTGAATCTAAACAGAATTGAGTTCAAGTTTCTTTAAATTTACAAGAGAGCTTGATGCCAACGTGTCTGTGGAAGGCATAGCTATAATTTGTCCACTTATGCATTCACTTTATATTGGTTGCTGCTATTGTTTTTGTAAATCATCATGCATTGCCTTATGACAGACTCGGTTCTCTATGAGAGGATAATATCATTGTTGTCTTTAATCTTTTTTAGGCATTGGATGTGCAGTACCAGGTGCAGGGCCGAAGACAGTGTCATACGTGTTTGCAGACGAGTACCTTGCTTGAAGTCTTGGAGGAATTGTGTATTCCAGGTACTAATTTGTATGATTCATGTTCCTGATCTCATCAGGAGTATGTTTGGATTTCATTTATTACAGGAAATCAATTGCTCCTGTTTCATCAGAAATTGGACATGCTGATTTAAATTTGACACACTGTATGCCTTGTCATCAGGGGTGCGGCGGGTGGTTGTTATTGAACAAAGTACCAGATTTGTGGAAGGAATCATCTCATTGAGAGACATATTTACATTTCTTCTTGGATAGCATCTGTGTAGCCATTCCATACATGAAAGCTTCTTGTACCTGATTCGGACAAAATAAAAAAGGTTGTTGGAAATGTGATAGTCAGTCTTCCCTTTTTTGGTCTCCCTTTGGTTCTTTCTGGTGCCGTGAACTCTGCGTGATTGAATCATGATTAAAGAAAGAACAGCTGATCGGGAAATGCCTCGGAAATATGACAGACTGAGATCGGGACAGCATCCATTACTGCTACGTTTACTTCTCATGAGAATGCCTCGCCCTCGTCCAACTGATAATTCCTGTTTTGCAGCATTGCAACTTAGTAATGTGTCGTTATCTTTCGAGAGAGACTTCTCTCTGGCTCTTTTAATTTTAACATTGAAAGTTTTCCTTTGTGTTCCTTTGCAGTAAGGCCATTAAAGGAATGAGGCCATAGGACCATCTCTTCAAGTTACTTTGAACTTTTATGGATGATCCGACACCTTGTTGAGTTATTTTTTGAACAAATTCCTCTTCCAATTCTATAGTGTTTCTCGTTTTCCCTTTGTCTGTCTGCTTGAATGGCTCAGAAGATTTGCTCGCTAGATGGTGCATTGTTTCCGCTTGCAGTTCAGCTTCCATCTCGTGGCATGCAAGAAGTGGAGTGGAGAGTGACATTAAGCAAGATGTTATCACATACCGAATCAGGTTAACAGTGCACACATTGTACATGAGAAGCACTACAGCAGTAAACCAGCAACGATATGAAGTCAGCCTTTTATGCCCTGAAGGAACGCAAACTTTAATTCCTGTTCAAAATCAGTCAATTATTCTCATCATGCTCGTAATTACACATCATAGACAGACATCAAGCCACTTCCTTCAGTAGGAACTCATACACCAGTCTTAAACAAGACGAGCCAGAGACTGTCTTAGCCCTGGTACATACAAACGAACAGGCCGTACCAACTGGCATTAGCAGCGGCAGGACAAGTAAACCTGATTGTTTCTTGTCTCCAGCGGATAATTTTCTGAGATAAAATGTGAAATTTGCAGTCTGAGCTGCACAAAACTTTCATGTTCAACTCCTGAGGAACATATTGCATCAGATCCGCCGCTAGCGTGAGCAAGATTTAGCCGCAGCTACCAATGGTTGTACCAGTCCTTTCACTGTCAGTAATAATAGTTCGACCAATTATAGGCTAAGAAGGAATATGCTCATATATAGTTCATAATCCGTTTACATGATATCCCCATTCACGGGACATGTCTTCCAGTGTTCTATACTACATTTGCAAAGACATGGTTTTTTCCTCATCAGCAGTGATCGGTCCGCGACTGATGTCCTGCGGAGGTACTTATCCACTGGTCGCGGCACTCCACGGGGGCACTGCTCCTATCTGGCACGCGACAGCGCCACAAGCCAACGACCATTATGTTTCTCATCAAAGTCTAAATATTGCATAAGGAGTGTATGAAAATGCACTCGTGCAGCACTACAACAGGAAACCAGTAAGGATATAGACGTTTTTACTCTGAAGGAGTGCAACTTTTACTTCTTGAAATCAGTCTATTATTCACACATGCTAGCAATTACACATCATAGACAAACATTAAGCTACTTTTCTTCAAAAAGAACTTACATACCAGTCTTAAATGAGATAGCCAGAGAGTAAATTAGCCTGGTACATCGAAGTTAACCCACCACCACCACACCAACTGCATCGTTAATCATGGGCAAAAATCAGCATCAGAACAAGTAATCCTGATGGTTTCTTTGTCCAGTGGATAATTTGCTGCACAGGGTCTGAGCAACACTCAGCTTTCAGATTGAATTCCTGAGAAATATACCATGAAGGATCCGCTAGCAGCGAGAGAAACTTAGTTCCACTGTGCCAGGAATTTTTCCACATATCCTCTTCACTTCATTCATGAACTTCCTTTGTTGGCGTCAGAAAGAGACTAATTTGACAATAAAATGCAGTTGCCACAAAGTTCATGGATCTGCAATTTCATGAATGAGAGAAACCACATATTGTGCGTGAAACTGCAAGATGACCAAGCCTGCACCTGCAGACTTGCAGAGCAGTGAGAGTTGGTATCACTAGGAGCTCAAGGTATATCGATAACAAATCCCGAAATATATCTGAATTTCTCACACTAAAAAGTATGTACCTTGAGTCTTCGTGAGTCTTATCATTGCAATTCGCACCGGTCCTCTTTCTAAACTACTCTCTACTTTCAATGTTTCTGAATTAGTGAATTCTGGTACATATATCCCACGGCAATCAGCTCAGAATAGGGGCACCATATTTGAGCTCTGTTGTAATTGAACTGCAGCCAGCATTTCTCCTGCTAATCCTTTCGTCCATCAACTTCCTGATCCTCGCTACATCCTCCCACCTACCAGCATCTGCATAGATCCCAGCCATGGCAGAGTACACCCCACTATCATCAGGGTTCAGTTGCAACAAATGCCGGGCTGCAACCTCCGCTGCCTCCACATTCCGATGCATTCTACATCCAGCAAGTATACCTCCCCACACATAACTGTCTCCTTCCATAGGCATCTTCCTGATCATGTCCATGGCTTCTTCAATGAGTCCAGCACGACCCAACAGGTCAGCCATGCACCCATAGTGTTTCAGTTCCCGGGGCACATCGTGCATGTCCTCCATGTCCGAAAATATGCGCCTTGCCATGTCCACCAGGCCAGTGTGGCTGCAAGCGATCAGGACCCCCAAGAAAGTGACCCCGTCTGGCTGAATTCCATCAGCCAGCATCTGGTGGAAGTACTCCAGCGCTACCGTGCCATGGCCGTGCATCGCCAGCCCAACAATGAGCGCATTACACGTGAACACGTTCCTCTCGGGGCATGCATGGAACACCTCCTTAGCAGCCTCGACGCGACCGCACTTTGCGTAGAGATCAACGAGCCCCGTGCACAAGAACACGTTGGGGTGGGGCCTGGTCTGCCTGACATACTCATGCACCTCCTGCCCCTTGTCCAGCGCCCCCAGTTGTGCACAGCATGACAGCACCGCGGCCAGAGTGACATCGTCGGGCCTGAAGTTCTCTTCCCTCATCCTGTCAAACAGCCCCACTGCCTCCTCCAGCCAACCAGCCTTGGCGCACCCAGAGACGACCGTTCCCCAGGACACGGCATCCCGCACGGGCATCCCCTCGAACAGCTCCCGCGCGACGCCCACCCGCCCTGCGTTCACGTACGCGTGCACGAGCGCGTTGTAGGAGACGACGTCCGGGGCGGAGGGCATTTCCTCGAACACCCTGCGCGCGGCGTCCGGGAGCGCGTGCCGGGCGTACAGGGAGACGAGCGCGTTGGCGACGTGCGGGGACGGGAGGAGGTTGCGGGCGACCGCGACGGCGTGGAGGGAGAGTGCGAGCGGGAGGTGGCGGCGGCCCGCGGAGGAGGCCGCGGAGACGGCGAGCGGGAGGGTGTGGCGGGTGGGGGCGACGGAGAGGCGGAGGGAGGAGCGGAAGAGGAGGAGGAGAGCGGACGGCGAGGCGTGCGCGAGGCGGGAGTAGGCGGCGAGGATGAGGGTGTGGGGGCGCGGGTCCGGGAGGGAGAGGTGGCCCGCGACGGCGGCGAGCGCGTGCGCCGCGAGGAGGCGGCGGAGCGGCAGGCGGTGGCGCGGGTGTAGGAGGCGGGGGAGGGAGTGGTAGGGCGGAGGGAGGCTGAGCGATGGGCCCGGGCTGGGTGGTGCCATCTCACTCCGCTGTGACAAGGGGTTCCACGGTAAAGCATGTTCCAGGCCATAGCGGCCCATAGTGGCATCCTCCATTCCTGTCTAATCGAAGTTGAGACAATGTACCGCAAAAACTTTTAGAAATGAGTTAAACACACAATTGGTACACAAACTAGATAGATAGATGCATTTAAATGCATCATTTCTCGAATTACTCGTTCGGGAGGAGTAAGGTGACATGATATGCAGGCAAAAGACACGCTGATACAGTCTACCACTGTTGTTGCCAATGAGAGCATCTTCGAGAGACTTTCTAAAATCTAATCTCTAAATCATCATTTAGAAAGTCATTTGAGTAAAAATTATTTTTTTATATCTTTATACTTTCCAACAACTTTTCTATATCTTATGCGTAGTCCAAAGAGCAATTATCGCTCTCCATCTTTGCCTAATGAGAAATCCGGAATAGAGGATATTTAGATATCCAATTGAAAAGGCTGTTGGAAGATAATCTTTTTACCAAAATCTCTATTTCTAAAGATATAAAGAATCTTTTGGAGATACTCTGAGATATAACAATCACCACAAGCGATGATAAGAAGCACCCATATTGTAATCGCTATTTAGTGAATGCCTGGCTGGCTAAGGGCTGAAAAAATTTAGAAGAGAAGAATAATAATGTAGTCATGATATATTAGCGATGGATCTACATAAATAAAATCAAAATCAAAGTTTAGCATGCATACCTATCCATAGTAAGATGTAAGGTTGTGTTCTACAATAGGGATAGGAGGAATTAGAAAAACAAATATGCGTGGGACTAATTGAGTAGAGGAATACGCACCAGTCACCATGAAATTCTAAATCAACCGTAGGCATTCCACGAAGTTCTGTACATTATCCATGTATTTCTTGAACTATTTTCAACTCGTGCCTTTTCTAGAAAAGAACGGCAGCCACGAAGGAAGCCACAAGTTTAAACCGGACAGTCTTTCTGACTTTAAGCGTTAAAGCACGGCCAGTCGGTCACTGAGATCTGCCTGTGCAGCATCGACCAGTTAGATAGTGCAGCGTGATCCTTTTCCGAGAAGAAAAATTAAAGATGGTGAAATGGAATCCGAATCATCACCTGCCTATAGGAACAGCCAGTAGTCGACCACCCTTGCTTTTACAGCCATCAACCACCAGATGATTGGCGAATCCGAATCATCAGCTGCCTGTAGGGCGCGTTCTCAGCAAACGCATGGGCATGGGTGCTTTTCGAATGCGAGTGACGGGGCAATGGACCAGACGGCTGGCGACGGCGAGGTTGGAAGGTTTGCTGGTCGACGCCAACGCATCAGCAGAGCATTGCTAGCTGCATGAGGAAGCTCCTTTACCCAATTTCAGACTGACCAGCTCACCTTTAGCATTCCTTTTCAATTGGAGATTGATGAGCCCACTTTTCACAAAAATCCCTCTAACCCTTTAGCAAACTTCGTGGCACCTTCTTCTTTCCAGGGCAAGGGCGGCAACTGCTCCCTCCGTCCATATAGATGCACAACAAAGCCTATAAATCTAAAAAAACCAAAACGGCTAATAATTTGAGACGGACGGAGTGCCTGGGATCATTCATTCTTTGGGATAAAAGAAAAATGAAAGCATTTTGAAAGGTGGAAGAGATTCACACATACATGCATCCGAATTATGACGGTGCTATTGGGTATGTTATCCTCCAAAATGTTCCTGAATTCTAAACCAATTCTTGTGTAAAGCAGAGTAACCACAAAATGTGGCTGCCCAAAGCTGAAAGCCTACCGATTCAAAGCCCCAGAACAAAGGGATACAATGCAGGTTCGTTGAGACGTTGACATTCTCTCCTCAACTGTTGAAACCCTGAAGGAACCAATCCATGCTATATTTTGTTGTTGCCCATCTGATCCCACGTCGACAGGTGCCCGTCCATTGCAACCACACAGTGTCCATGAAACAATCTGCTAGTGGGGACTAGTCAGTGCTCATTGGGCAATCAGTAGTTAATCCCTCTTAAGGAAAGCTTAAGCATGAGATGGAATCCAGAGTCTTCTTAGTGGTGCGTTCTCCTTTCGATAAAGGCATGGGATTTCCCTATTGTCAAAGAAGAGATGAGTGGGCGCTGATACGCGAGAATCATTTCCAGTAAACTATGTGATCCACAGAGACCATTATATACTTTGCATTATTATCATGGAGCTTTGAGTGAGTGACCAGTCATTACACCAATGCCTATAAAATCAGAGAGGCTAACCACAATGCAAATATGCAGCACCGTCTCTTTGGTTTTTGTTTTGCTCTTTGCAGCAGCAGCAGCAGCAGCGGTAGCTGTGTGACTGAGTGCGAGATGAGGCGGCAGCGAGCTGAGGAGTACTACTCGCTGGCGCAACGGCGGCGATGCCTGCGGCAGTGATGTAGGAGGAGAAGAAAGAAGGCAAGTCTAGCTATCGGCATAGGGAAGGCTACGCCTTTCTTCCAGGTCTCCCTCTCTCAGTCCAAAACACCTCCCGTGGCTCTCGTAGCCTGCCGGAGGTTGACGACGAAGGGTGGGGGAAGCTTCCCTTCAGAACAAGGATGCACACTCCTGTTCTGGTTTTATTACTGCCAATAATAATTCAGACATCTGCACTCGCCAGTCAATCGGTGTCTGTGTGTGTGTGTGATGCAGATGCTCGTCTTTTGCCATGTTTGTGTGTGCTGCTTCTGTTGTTCGTCCGAGTGTGTGCCATTATAGAATCTGGATGTACGTGTTGCTCTGGTTGATGTCAGCTTCTTGTTGTTGTTGTTGACTTGTTGGGGCGCGAGAATGCACGTGCTACTTGCCTCCTGCTGTGTGCGTATGCAGTTGTGGAGATGTGCGCTGATAACACAGTTGCTTTTAGAAATGGAAATTAAGCCTCTTGCAGGCATTGCATTGTTTGCATATAGCTTGCTTCATTCATTGTCACGTCATCTGAGCTAATGATCCAAACAAAGGACTAAAGCAAATTAACATGTATAGCCTTCGTGGTGCTTTCATGGACATGTAACCATATATACACAAGATCTCTTACACATTTGTTCTTACTTAACGTAAGATGATTAAACAGGACATACTATGTTTAAAGTGATCAATAAGGCGTACTTCCTTCGTTCCATAAAAGTTGCAATCATGCGTTAAAAAAAATTCCACAAAAAATACAATTCTAGAAATTGGATCTTAACTACCTACCTAATTAAGTGATCAGATTTAATTTGCATACCAAAATTAATTGCATGTGGCTAACATCCTACAAATTGGATCTTAACTACCTACCTAAGTGATCATAGTTAATTTGCATACCAAAACTAACTGCATGTGGCTAAGAAATGATCGAAAGTATGAAAGTCTTTTCACGTTACTATTAACTTATCTGAAAAAAACTAGAATTACATTCTTCATGGAACAGAAGGAGTAAAAGGTGTATGCGTGTGTATGTAACCTTATATGTTTGAATTTAGTATCTAATACTACCAAAGTTTTATGAAGTAAACCCACAATATTTATTTAAATAGCTCTAGCTTCATCTAAATGACCCACCTATACTATTATAAAAATAATATAAAATACCTCTCAGTTAATATCTAAATTTAAAAATAGCATAGAAGAGAAATAGCTAGTGCCATTGATAAGTTGTTCCAACCTTAGCTCCGCCCGTAGTCGCCCTCCTTCTTCTTCTCCCACGAGCCACAAATAGGAAGAGGGAGCGGGGATCCGTTCCTGTAACGGATCTAATAATCTTATTTTTCCTTTCACTATAATAAGTATCTACATATACATAAAGGACCTAACCATACTACCATAGGTATACATGCATATCTAATTTGAACTCAGGTGGATAAGTTGTTCCATAGGGAAGCTAATCAATCAAGATGCGCTTAACTAACTTAAGGTATACATGCATGATGTTTGTCACAATTTCAACTAAACACATTCCAAACACACATGAAGGTTCTATGCGAACGGAAAGAAATGAATGAGACGAAAAAGTATATAGAGACAATAGAGTATTTGGTAAAGTCTAAAGATAAAAATATCTAAATAAGTACTCCCTCCGTCTAAAAAGACTGCTCTTTTAGAAAATTTTAGACACATTACTAATTCTGAGAAAAATGATCTTGTTGTCCCTATTTACTTATAGAAATAAAATCATGATTGAAGATTATATTGTTTATTTGGTTCTCTAGATCATCAATAAATGCATATGCATTGAGAAAAAAAGTAGCACCTATTAAGTATTTGATTGGCTTCATGCGCTTCTCTATACAATTTTTCTTTGTATTTGGCATTGGTTCAAATTGATGAATTTCACTCTTTGTGGGATAAAATTTGAATACTAAACGAACACTTATTTTGGGACGGAGGAAATATTGTTGTAGAATATAAACAAAATAAAGAGAGAAAAGATAAGCAATTTTGATTACTTGATCATAAATCTATCCATAAATTTCTAATACTTATCTCAATTAAAAATACTTGTCCGCTCATGAACTAACATGGGTTTCGACAGACTAGTAAGAACTAATTTTGTTGCTCTGGGTTGCAGATCGACTATAATTAACTGACCAAGCAGCATCCTAAACGTACCTGAGCCACAATATAACCTCCTTCTTCAGCTCAGATAACACATTCTTCTTTAGCTGTGGGCTTTTTTTCTTCATAGATGTACATGGGCTGCTAAAATCTTATTAAGAGTGATACCACCCAGTGGATCCACCAATAATGCACATAGCGCATCGAAATGCCGATGGGCCAACCAGCAGCTTTGCGATAGTATTGCAGGGCCGGAGGAAGTTTTGATAGTGAAGGTGTGGAGTATGATGACAAGAACTCAAAAAGGTAAAGGTGACACACTGCCACCCTGAACCAACCAGCAGGTCCTCCAGAAAGCGAAACAACGAAGGATAAGTGAACCATATATAGTGCAATGCATGCATGATTAGCTGCCTTTGATGCAAGTGGGATACTACATCTACATGTGAAGCTAGCCTGCAATAATAATGTGACTTAATTACAGTAAACACCATACTAGTATATTATTAGTCAGCATGTATATATGTGCAGCCAGCAGGATGCATCCCTTCCGTCCTTAGTTTAACTAGCTTTCGACAGAGTCAGTCGATGGGTTGGTTAGGTAGTAAGGCGGCTAGCTAGCTCCAGACTCTGGTTAATAACTTGTCATGAATTCACGATGCAGATGATCGTCGGGAAAAAAAGAATCTGAATCAGGAACCGAGTGGTTGCTTTCCTTTATTTGCTAGTACCTACAATACAATGGAGAGGAAAGAGTTCATTCTGAATGGATATTGATCAACGCATATTGATTGCATTGGTACGTCTTTTCTCTTTGACATCCAAGCAACCATACAAGGAAGCGCTCAAGGAGGCTCGATCACTCTCTTCCACATCACACCCGTTCTTCGAATTCTTCCTTGCCCCGAACTCGTCTCCTGCTAATTGGCAGGGCAATCAACGTTCCGAGAGCCAATTAAAAAGGAGTGAGTTTAATTAGATCTTCGGCATTTCCTTTAATCTTCGCTGCACCTGTATAATCCTTGCACTGACCAAAATTCTGCGATAAAAATGTAGCATTATTAATTTTATTGTCTCACAATTGTAGTTTCAACATTTGTTGACTACAAGGATTTTTATTTTTTTTCTAACATAACATGGCAAGATTAAAAATGTGTAGTACGGCTTGTGCGGAAAGGACGTGTCAATGACCAATGAAACAACTACTAGTATGTCAATGGTGAGACAAGTGAGGAGAGCAATAGGAGGACAGTAGGTCTCTGCATATATAACTATAACAAAAAAACCTTTTATAAATAAAATCCCTGAAGATCATTCTGCGTCTTGAGAACTTAAGATAATAAACATTCACTTAAAAGTATTTGGGTCGCCAACTTGACGTCCTGCTCTTGTGCTTCGTATGTGCAAGTAGCACATCGTGTTTGTCGATATATCGTGCGGCCTACAATTGAGAATTGACCATTGAAATTTAACCATGTTCAATTTGGGAGACCGAGCGAGGTATGGCGTTTATATTTTAATTATTGCCGAACTTGCTCGAGATCGACTAGTATGAGCTGAATCTCTATCTCTATCTCTACTATTTTTAAAGCAAGCAACGATTTTTTGGTCCGTTAATCGTAATCCTAATCGAAATCTGGATAAATTAATCGAAATCTTAATCGGAACCCAGACAAATCAATCGGAATCACAGTCGAAACCTATACAATCAATACCTCACGCGGTCACGCCACTGTCTATACACGGTATGAAAGAGTACAAAGCTGGTGGTCTTGTATAGATTTGGCTAAAATTTATATTACCCGTAGCAACCCACAGCACTATGATAGTGTGTGTATGTGGGTGGGTGTGTGTGTGTATATATATATACCCTGGACGATCTTTAGCTAAGCTCAGCTCGCCCATTTCTGAAACAAGCAACCTAAAGGTGAGCTTGCTAGCTCAACGAAAATTTGTTTTGTCCTTAACTGATCGGTAGAGATGTGTACATCTGGAATATTCTAGAAAAGAAGATAAAGGAGATGCATGCAATGGAAATGCATCTGGTACTGTAATGCTTTAGAAATTATTAGTGAGAAAGTGTCATTAAAGAAGTAAAAGAAACAACGTTGTTGCATCACGATAGAGAGAGAGAGAGAGAGTTTTCAGCATTTCGACTGATATTTTTTTTGATTCAGATGTAATTTGTCCAATTTTAAATTTTGCCCAAAAATGTTAAAATATTGGCCAATTTTGGACCCGTTTCCGTTCTACGGATCCTAAGTCCCCTCCGTTTTTTCTTTTAAGAAATGGTAAGCTAAACCCTAAGAGAGACTACAACTCGGAGAACATCTACTAGGGTTTGGCTCTGACGGGTGAGGCATCATCAATCTTGGGTGGGGGTGCAGCACTACTAGCAGAATCCGAAAGATCCCTGACGTGCCAAACCCAACCCATTTCCACTTGCTAAATGAACTATTGGTGGCATTTCCATATACAACACAGCACGGACACACAAATATATAAACAAGCTAATAAGGTCTGCCATCAGATTGCACACAGCAATTCTGCTACCGATGTCGACGGCTGGCTCACCGAGAAACCCCAATGGTCTCCCGTTTATAGTGCTGGCACTTTCTCTTCAACCACCCCAAAGTGCATGGCACACTCCTAAACACTAGCATACTCATGGAATCATGGTGGACACCGCACCTCCCAGCAGGAGTACCAAACAGTCTGGCTAGCTGCCTCTAGCTATCTAGTACAGCTAAAGCGCATATAACCAAGAAAATGACCAAGACCTTGTAAAGTGATCCTTTTTTCCGAGGATAATCGAAACATCGTGCAAATGATGAGCTGCCTTTTGGCGAAAGTTGAAGCACGCGGCGTGAGTTTACAATTCTCACACGACCTGTACCAGCAGCAGCAGGTAGCCACCGCGACCGGGCATGTATGATCGATGAACATGAACCGTCTGGAGAAATTAATTAAAGATCATATGGATCTTGATTTATATTGCATCTATGCATGAGGGGCGCACTAGTTCTTTTTTATGTGTAATTTGCAAGTTGATGATCGAGCTCATACTTTTTTTTTAAAAAAGAAATGGTTGCTTAGTCGTTAACATTCCTAAGGCCGGCTGGACTAGATATTAGTAATAAATTTGCTGCGTGCAAGAGGTGTGACGTCTAGGTGCAGTGGTTCCATACACACTTTTGTTGGATTAATTAGTGGGGATAATAATGGTTTCCAACTCGACGGTGCTATTGCGGCATGCCCATTCGAAATGCTATACCACCCGTGCTTTAAACTAATTATTTGTGAAAGCCGAGCAGCACAAAATTATGATATCCAAATAAATGCAACAAGAGGAACATGGTGGCAAAACATCAAGGAAGACAGAATGCACATGTGGATTGTGCGCACAAGGATGACTCAGTCCCCATCTATTTCCGTAGTAGGGGTAAATTTTACAAGGGTAAAAAGGTGTAATCTCGATCAAGAGTATGTGAAATACTAAATTTGTACAATTCTTAGATCGAGAGGTTCAAAGGGAGGTTAGTTGTGCTAATTATAACTAGAAAGGTGCATGCTATATACAATAATTTTAGCAAATTTAGGTACCTTTTCCATGGATCATAAAAGCTAAGACCTCTTAACCATAATGACCTTGGCTCTAGGCCCCTTCTTGTGGGGTGAAGATCACGGAATGAAGCTTGGCCGTATATATAGCTCCCAAAGGCTATATATATATATACCATAGAGCTATATATCTAGCTAGGTGGAATTGGAGCCATGTAACAACCAGCTATAATGCTTTTGTAGCCAACCTTGAGCAGCTATCCTCGTCTAAAACCTCGGTCGTGTGTACTACATATATAGTGATCGATCAGCACAGGCACGGCCACGGACACTGGACACCCCTCACTGATCCATCTTTTCACTGATAACACTGCCCCATGCTCTGAATCTGCTCCAGTAGCTAGGTGAGCAACCTGCATTTCTTGAAGATCAGTTTCTTTGTCACTTATAGATGAGATGATTCGATCGATATACAGACGCATGCTTAGAGCTGGATTCTTTCCCTGTTTAATTTTTATTTTAGTTTTGGAAACCATTAAGGTCAAAAATCACGCATGCATGTCTTACTGATCTCTTACTCCTGCTGTGTCCTGCAGAGAGATGCCGACGGTAGCCATCACGCTGGACCTGTCATGCTGCCGCTGCAGAAGCAAGATCCAGAAGATCCTCTGCTGCATCCAAGGTGCGTAGCAGAAATAAACTACTCACCTTGGATGTTATTAGCTAATAACATCAACGTCATCAAAGAGTTTATTAGCTAATAACATCGACCCTAGCTATGTCGTTGATGACCATGTTCTTCTCATCAGATAAACTCTTTAGAGATGATCGTGGTCATGGCCTGGTTACGATGACCTGGGCATGAACTAGCTACCGATACAATCACATCAAATTTAGTCTGGTTCACCCACTCACTCACTCACGCTTGCAAGCAGAGCGTTGCGGGTTCGTCTTCGAGAAGGTGGTGTACGAGAAGGAGAAGGTGGTCGTCACCGGGCCCTTCGACGCCATCGAGCTCTGCTGCAAGCTCCGGTGCAAGGCCGGCTGTTTCGTGGCCAAAATCGAGATCGTGCCGCCGCCGCCTCCGCCGCCGCGGCCGCCGCAGCCGCCCCTGCTCCCGCCCCCGCCGATAGACGATGATACCGACAAGTGCAAGAAAAAACCCAAGAAAAAGCCCGCCCCCGCTCCATGCGATAAGCTGATCCCGTACCCATGCCCATACCCGTACCCGTGCCCTTACCCATGCCCGCAGCCAGCGTGTCTGTCCAGCTGCCCTACGCCGCCGCGTCCCTGCCAGTGCCACTCCTGCAAGCCGCCGCCGCCGCCGCCACCATGCTCCCCGCCTCGACCGATCTGTCCGCCCCCACCGGTATGCTGTCCGGTGCCTCCGCCGCCGTGCCCGTGCCCGCCCTGGACGCCGTGCCACTGCCGCGGCTACCGGCGGGACTACTTCTGCTGCGAGGATAACCAGCCCGACGGCCCCTGCGCTGTCATGTGATGCTGCTGCGGGGCTGGCGGGCGGCTTGCTGGCTGCAACCTGACGATCATGCATGACGTCGTCTACGCACATCTCTGTGAATTCTTCCGGCCTGTAGTAAGACCAAGCAAGCTGTTGTATAACTTGTAACATGTTGTATGTACTCAGACGTTTATTCATGCCCGGATTCACGGCTGCTTCTGGAGTCATGCACGAGCTGCAAAAGCGAAGACTGTGGAGGAAGGTGCCTACCATGTACTATATATATATACGTGTGCTTATGTGTGTTAGTATACAGTTGCTGTACTTGAAAAGGAATAAAATGAAGCTCTCTTGTCACTAGGTCCTGCTGCTCAGTATGAATATGAATCCAAGTGCATGCGTGCAGATTGGATTTCTGGTGTCCGGGATCGCCATCCCTTAGAGGTCTCGCCGAAGGTCCTGCCGAAGGTTTTGCGAAACCTCTCGGGGTAGTTTAAAAGGCATTGCATGGTTTTTTGATTTGCTTTGCATGACTGGCTCTTTCTTGATGGTCGAAGGTTTGTGCCTAGCTGAACGTGCGAAGGTTATATGGTGACCTTTGCGCAAGGATGGACTAACCGCTTGGACCTGTGACAAGCGTATTAGAGGCTAAGGACGACATCTAGGCGATGAAGGAATCAGTTGCACAACCTTCGACGACGCCAAGACCCGAGACGAAGGGCTGAAGTTTCATGGAATCTTCAATATCATATGGAAGCGTGATCATCTTTTAGTGAACAACTTGTACATGCCAACGTCCGGAAATGACCCAGGAACCGGAATAACCAACGGATATTCCGAGAAGGTAGGGCATAACCGGAACTATATAATGAAGGCAGGGGGTATAAATACCCCCATCTTTTACTGTAATCGGGATGATTCTTTAGGATTGTGAAAGTGCATACAAGGTTATTCCATTGAATCAGAACACCATTTTTACTTTTATGTTTGGGTAATATCCACCCCAACAGAGGCGCCCACTGTGTTCTCAGCTCGACAAAAAAAACCCTACAATGGCACCACTAGAGAAGAAGGCCGTAAGCTCCGGGACAATAACTGAGTCTGAGCCAACGACACCAAGCACTAGCCGCCAAAAGGAGAAAACACTACCTCCGATACAAGGCCAAACCCTCCAGAGCCAAGAACCAAGACCTTCGAAGACACTACCCAACAAGAGCAAGTAGTAGAGCCCACTCTGACGAAGGTCCTAGCACAACTTAAAGCCGTGGAGAAAGCAAAGGGCAAAATTAGCGCTCAAGTAGCGGCTAAGAGAAAAGAAGCCCAAGAGGCCAAACAGCTGGCAGATGCCAAGCGCAAGCTAGCAGAGATGCAAGCAGAGCTCCATGACCTTTGAAGAGCTCAAGAAGAGTTCAGACAAGAAGAGGAAATACCTTCTGATAACCAAACCACTAACCACTACATAGAAAACCATAGCCTCCACCACGAAGGATACCATCATCATGAAGACCACTTCCAAAGAAGAACACACCAACCATCACCCCCACCACAAGCATTCGATCCTAGTTCACCACTGTTGGTGACACTGCAGCAAGTTCCATGGCCGCAAGGTTACAAGCCTATCCAGCTTCCAAAATACAATGGCTCCCGCTGGAGGGGATGATCCCATCGTGGCTAAGTCATTCATCATGGCTTGCTAAGGTCCAATCGCTACCTGGTACTCCTACCTACCATCAAGGTCCATCACGAGCTGGAGTAATCTCAAAAATAAACTCATACAAGATTTTTTGGGATCCAGGAGGGATGACTCATCCGCAGTCGATAACTTCCAATGCCTCCAGCAGGACAAAGAACCCCTCTACGACTACTTCCGAAGGTTTGTCTAGAAAAAGGCACAGACCCCAAACTTCCCAGAGCGCATGGCAATAAAAAAATGCATCGAAGGTTTACTGCCAGGGCTACTAGCAACTCATTTGTTAAGAGAACCTCCGACAAACCTTCGAGAGTTATATGCAGAGATAGAAAAGTATGCAAGATCTGACATACATCACAAAAAGAGGTTAGAAATGAGAAAAATGATGAGGCAGAATTCTCAACCTGGATGGCATAACCCAAACCACTACAACCCTCGACCATAGAACTCACAATACATCCTCCCAGTCCAACCTTAACAAAAGGAGGAGTCCCAAAGCATCCAGCCCTTCATCACCCACCACCAACCCAACAAAGCACAACCTTTGATCAACCCTCACATCGAGGAGGGCAATCCAATAGAGCCAGAGGAAGAGGCCAAGGCCGGGGCCGCAGCTGAGGACCTCCGCATCAAAACAACAACAAACCCAAAGAACCCAACAAGTTCTTGTGTCACTTCCACGGAACAGACTCAAACCACACAACCACTTACTGCCCCGAAAAGGAAAAAACCTTAGAGAGAATGGAGGCAGAAAAGAACGTCCAAAAACTAGTCAGCCTAGGCACCACAACCTTCATTCCCAACCTTCATCCCAAACCCAAGCTATTCTGTTTTTTCTTCTGTAAACTTTCAAGGACCGTACTCTTTTTCTCACAAAGGGAACTCCACATCGGAGGTGAGGATTTTAACGAGGCACATCCTATGTAATAACTCACCAATTAAATGAAGAGTTACTTTCCCCAAACTTTTGTTCAGGGTCAAAGTAGCAGTGCTTTGAATATCAACCATTGCCTTAAGAAGGCTACAACTATGTAAGTTAGCAAAGCTTGCATGCCTCGCAAACTTTGCATACTTATCTAAAAAGTGCAACGTGCACTAAAAAGCCAAGGGGCTATCAACCCTAAGGGGCGTTGAAGCCAAAACACCTTCAGCTCAAAAAAGAAAAGTGCAACATGCACTAAAAAGCCAAGGGGCTATCGACCCTAAGGGGCATTGAAGCCAAAACACCTTTGGCTCGAAAAAGAAAAAGTGCAACGTGCATTAAAAAGCCAAGGGGCTATCAAACCTAAGGGTATTTGTCAGACACGGGGGCCACGGGACTGCGCACATGGTGTACATATTCTTGGATAAGGGATGGAAAGTAGCCCACGCCCTACATCAGTTGTAACTACTCGTATCGTAGTAGAACTAGTCGGAGCAGAAGGGAACTACCCGAGTAGTACTCGGGTAGGACTTCTGAGCTCGTATCTGGCTAGGGTTTCCATATAACCCTATCCCCCAAGACTATATAAGGGCGGGCAGGGACCCCCTCCGAAGAGACACACCTAAGGCAATAACGGCGGCCCGGACCTGTCTAAACTTTATGTTCCTTGCACCTTCGAGTTTCTGATCTCGGCGACACCCCACCTACAACTCACCACCTCGGGGGTATCTCTCGGTAAGCTTGGCGGTAAAACACCAACGGGTTCAAAGCCAAAACACCTTGGGCACCAAAGTAAAAGTGCAATAAGCACTAAAGAGCTAAGGGGCTGTCGAACCTAAGGGTATCGAAGCCAAAACACCTTCGGCACCAAAGTAAAAGTGCAGTAAGCACTAAAAGCTAAGGGGCTATCGAACCTAAGGATATCAAAGTCAAAACACCTTCAGCACCAAAGTAAAATTGCATTAAACACCAAAAAGCCAAGGGGCTGTCAAACCTAAGGGTATCGAAGCAAAAACACCCTGCAAAGCCACTAATGTAGGTCGAAGCAATGAAAAGTTGCGAACATCGACCGTCGCCTTCCCAAGATGATAGTAATGTAAGTTAGCAACGTACGCATGCCTCGCAAACTTTGCATACTTATCTAATAGTGCGACCCACACTTGAAAGCAATACTAACACAGGGAGCTTTGAGGTCTGCACAACAAGCAGCCGAAGGTTAATGACGATCACCTTACAAAAAGACTAGGGAGGGGGGAGACTTTTTTCCACCAAAACATTCTAGCCTTTATTTGCAACATCGATCGTCAGCTGCATCAATGATGCAACTCTCGCGCGCTAGAAAGATGAAAAGTGTCTACTCCAACCAAACCACCGAGACATAATGACTAGGGAGGGGGGAGACGTTTTTTTCTAAAAGGTGCAAGTCTTTACGCCTTGAAGTGCTATAACCTTCACACATTAGATGTTTTTCTGATCCAAACAAACTCCAAGACCATACTGCAATGACAAGCATTAAATCAACAACATAGTTGTGCCACAAAACCTCCGAGTCACAAAGACTAGGGAGGGGGGAGACGTTTTTTAAACACAAGATGATAGTCTTTGTGCCTCGAAGGACACAACCATTCACATCAGATTAAAAGCAATACATTACAAATATACACACATCATCCACCACCTAAAGAGTTCAGAGGACCATCAGTCTTCACAAGGCGACTCAGCTGCACACACATACAAAAAATCACTAACACTAGCCCCGAGATGGGCGAAACTGTAAATTTCCCAAATAGATCCGGGTACGATGACTCCATCACAACCTATGTTCATCGGAGGTACGTCAAGCATGGGCCTCACAACCATGAGCACCTGGCCAAAAGTTAGGAACTTTACATTAGAAGTTCCGACAAAAACACAAGTAAAAAGTTCTCTGCTTCAAGCCAAATTCTGCACCTTCGAATCCTGGCTATCATCACCTCTAGTGTCCTTTGTCCCGGAGCTTTCGGTGATATCTGCAATCTTCGATGAATCAACCTTAGCCCCCTCTGCCTCCCGCTGTCTTTTCACCTGCACGAAGTTGGTCCGATCAAAACCAAGTCTAACACACACACACACACACATATATATATATATATATAAAAGCTCCAAAGCTTACCGCCTCCAATTGGCTTTGTGCAACATTGCGCACCACCTCTCAACCTGCCACCTTCCAAAACCTCTAAATAAAGGCTTTCTTCACCGCTTGGATTTTCGAGATGTTTTGGCCAAGATCTGAGTACGTTGGAAAAATGTAGTCCCTAGAGCTCAAACGATTCAAGTCCTGACAATCTTGGCGATCCAATATTGTGAGAATGCTTTCACAATAGATGACGACAGAGTTGTCAGAGGCCATGTTCAATACGTCTGCCAATGGAGAGAATTCCTTTAGGATCCAATTGAGCAAACCCGTAGCTCCACCCTCAGGATCTTCAGGTAGGGTCTTGGGTTCAGCTCCGAAGGTTGCCAAAGCCTTCTTATACTCAAGATAAATTTGATCACTCTTTTCGACAATTTCTCCAATATCCTCATCCATTAAGCTTCGATTATCTTCAGCATCCTTCAAAAGCTTCTCGATCAATTGATCTTTCTTGGCACCCTCAGCCTTAAGCTATTTAACCTCCTGTTCTAGGGCGTTAACCCTAGCAGCATCCTTCTCCATAGTGGTGAGAAGGTTCTCCAAAATCTGATCGTTCTCATCAATGGTTCTTTGCATCCTGTGAATAATTTGTCTTGATCATTAGCTTTCTTGGTCAGACCCTCATCTAGAGACTTGTTCTACTTCTTTAGCTTCTAGTTTTCCATTACCAAGTGAAGATTTTTGGCAGATTTGTTTAGTGAGCTTCGCCATCTTTCTTGGCGCGTTGAATCACAGCTCGACTCGCTAGCAAGGCTTGCATGAAAACCAATGAGGCACTTGACTAACACCGAGAGACAACATGAACATACCAGCAGAGGGTATACTACCTTCAAGCACAAGGACTCGGTACCATAAACCCCAAGCTCTTGTTGAACTCTGTAAATTACAAGAGAGTTAGCAACAACGACAGAAGTAAAAGCAAGAACGACCAGAAAAGTTGAAGCAGTAACCGGCTTGAGCAGAGGTCGCAGCTTCTGCAGACGCCGCAATGTCGGAGGTCGCACCAACGATATCGCCAAGCTTTGAGATAAGCTTTGCAACATCTACTTCAAGTGTATAACGAAGATACAGGTCAATATTAGGCCCCTAAAAAGGAAGCCGGCGAGTCATTAGGATTTTACCTAGCTCCGTAAAGCTTCGAGGCACACATTCTTTAGGCAATTTTGCTTCCTCCGAAGGTGCCTCTTTATCAGTGCCAAACCCAGATGAGCGCACCGATGGCGTCCTCCTTTTAGGAGAATCTTGAATCTTCTCTGACGCCACCAGATTAGCCCCCTCGAAGTAATCACCGAAGGCATCACAACCTTCAAGGGAGCCTTCAGGGATTCCTAATTGCTTTCATCGTCAAATAAGTTCACCATACGGGCCGGCGCGCTCGGCCTCCGATGGAGATCTATAATCACAGCACCGACTCTGTCAGGGCCTGCGTGCAAAGAGCCAAATTGCTCGATATCAATCTCTATAGGCCGCCCCCTGCTCCTAAATCCCCAAGGCACACTACGCTCAGTTGCCCTCAGTGCCTTCATGAAAGACGGACTCCCCATGTCACAATCAGCAATTTCAAAGGAATACTTACTTGGATCAGCAATCTTCTTTTTTTGAGCCTCCACTCAGCCGATCGCCAGCTTAGCGGTAGGTTTCTGCGGAGGTTTCCCCAGCGCAATCTGCCCGGAGGTACTCCCAACCAGAGACTCAGCCTCCTTCTTCCCGTTCTTAGAAGCATGCTCCTCAGGACCTACATTGCTGACCCCTCTAACTCTCTTTACTGGCTCCGGAGGAGCTTCTCGAGACTCATACATAACACCCATCTCATGAAGACTCTGGTTGATACGGCAACCATGAGTGCAACAGTCCATAAAGGACTTGTGCTCTTTCTTGTTGTAAGGCCCAATCAGTGAGGTAGCCTTGCGCTCAAGCTCTGCTACAATCATCTCATCAGTCATATTGGTCGGCCTCTCAAGCCCGAATTGGGGGCAGGGAATGGAGCGCTTCATCTTGCCAAATTTCACCTTCGCAAAAGACCTAGCCCTCCAGCCGAAGGCCAACGGCCAAATCTTAGCATCCATGTATTCCTCAACAAGATCACGGCCACCAATACTCTCCACAGCTGCCTTGAATGTAGCGCTGCAACCCTTGAACTCAGGCAAAGATTTGTCAAAGTCCGCCTGATTAACATGCTGGAAGGGTAAAACCTTCGAAGCAAGAGGAAAAACACTTTCCTGGGAATCGTTGGCTCTAGGGAAATCAATCTTGGCATAAAACCAATATTGGGCCCAGTCGTCATCCCATTTATTCTTCTGGCTATAAGATATCTCAACTCGATCAAGCTTCAAAAACTTGTTGTTCCTTCACGGAATGAAGGTACAACAACCACTCTGGGCGTGGTAAATCTCATCCTTACCTTTGAAAGAAACCTTGCGACCCTGAGGATGCAACTCATAAAATCTGCAGCAAGCATCTGGCGACACTGGAGCCTCGAAGGTCTTGATTGCTCCAAAAAACTTAGAAAGGCATTTGGAGTCAAATGGTGCATCTTAGCATTGAACCTATCCAATATCTTAGGGACTGTAGGGTCGAGAGGAAAATGCAGCCTAGCTGTAAAGAAGTCCCGAAAAAAACTATTTCACCTTCGAGTGGTTTCGGAACATCCTCATTACCCTTAAGGCCGGCAGACACCAGCCTCGACGTAACCCTTGTCAACATAGAACTGGATTGTCCTCTCAAAAATCAGGGACGAACCAAACCTAAGAGTCACCTCTAGCTTCTCACGACCCATCAGATCAGAGGGGGAAGCGTCCACTTGAGCCACGTCCTCCTCGTCCCCAAACTGATGAACTAAGTGCTCAACCTCCGCACCACCTTCGCAACCTTCGATGAGTTTAGCAGTCTCCTCTACACAAGCCATCCCTAAAAAGAGGGCAAAGAAACTAAGATCGACAAACAATAACAAAAAAACTTACACTTACAAAGATTGAGTAAAATTCTCGAAAGGAAATAGCAAATCAACTCATGACACGTGGTGGCAAGAAAATAGAATGCGAAGGTTGCCGGATGGTGAAAGCGTGAAAGCGACTCCCCCCAACCCCCGCTTATATAGGGGGAAAGGAACAGTAACGGCCGGCGGTAAGCCCGAACATCACTCAACCAAAACACAACATGTAAGCAGATGTAACCTTTGACTCGTGCCAACCTCCGATGCTCGGGGAGACGTTTTTTATGGGGGTCACCTGGCATGTTCGAGGGTTCGGACCATCGGAGTCGGCCCTCGCCCACGAGGGGCTATTGTTGGGGATCGCCATCCCCGAGAGGGTCTCGCCGAAGGTCCTGCCGAAGGTTTCGCGAAACCTTCGGGTAGTTTAAAAGGCATTGCATGGTTTTTTGATGTGTTTTGCACAACTGGCCCCTTTTATGATGGTCAAAGGTTTGTGCCTAGCTGAACGTGTGAAGGTTACATCATAACCTTCGTGTAAGGATGAACCAACCGCTTGGACCCGTGATGAGCGCATCGGAGGCTAAGGCCGACTTCTATGCGATGAAGGAATTAGTTGCACAACCTTCAACGACGCCAAGACCCCAGACGAAGGGTCGAAGGTTTCATGGAACCTTCGATATCACATGAGAAGCGTGATCACCTTCTAGCGGAATAACCAACGGATATTCTGAGTAGGTAGGAGCATACCCGGAACTATGTAACGAAGGGAGGGGGTATAAACACCCACATCTTTTACTATAATTAGGATGATTCTTTAAGATTTTGAAAGTGCATACAAAATTATTTTATTGAGTTAGAACACCATTTTTATTTTTCTGTTTGGGAAATATCTTTCGAATCCCAACATCTGGTACGGACGTACGGTGATCTTTGATGATTGTTCATGCTTGCACATGAAACCTAGTAGTGGCGTGAGCCGTGCGGTGAAGCAAATGAAGCCTAGTAGGACTATACGAAATACGGAATTCCTAACGACCGATCTCTCGAGTAATATTCGTTTTCCGCCAATCGATTTTAATTTTGTTTGTACCATGTTGCATCACACGGCACGCCCGCAGGTCGAATGATGTTACTTGCCATGCTGGCCCATTAGGCAATCTAGGCATATCTAGTTGCTTCTAGGCCAGCCTGCTGCTAGTGTTGCTGGCCTGCTGCTACATTCATTTCGACGTGAATTTTTCAACTCACTTATAGACGTCCCATTAGCAATATTGGCCTTTGGCTATTTTGTCAAATGTTTAAAACTTTGAAGTAATTTTTGTTCTATTTGTTTATGTTTTTTATTTTCAGTATGTAATTTCTTTTGGTCATATCAAATTTGTGGAGGAATTGTAATGTGTTGAAGCCCTTGCATTGGTTTGTTTATGTTTTTTGTTTCTTTCTATTTAATTGTATGTATCAATTTTCTTTAGCCAAATTTGGATGCCCGTGTCTATTTTTTCTCTCTCTTCTGTCTAGCCGGTTTCTGGGCTAATTTTTGTTGTGTTCTGTCTTTTTATTTATTCTATCAATATTTTTAGGGGAATAGTTTCCGTTCATTTGTATTTAAAAGCTTTGTATCTACACTTTATTTAGTTATACATGAGTTATGCGCCACCAAGTTTCTCATGGCAGTTTGCATGATTCCAATGAGTTTTACTCTTGTCCAGTGCGTGCATCCATTCGACCATTCCCTCTCTTCGCCTGCTTCCACTCTCGTTGGTCGTTGCTCTTGCCAGAGTCCGAATGCATTGGCTGCTGCCAGCAACGGCGTCTTATGCACGTAAGCATGCGGCCAGGCCACCAGTAACAGCTAGCTTGGGTTAAGCCCATTTACCCTAAGGGGATATTTGGTTTGAAGGAGTTTATTATAAACCCCATCAATAAATCCGTAATAAGTCTCTTTTTATCCAAATATGAACGATTGTAGGTGAGGCTTATGCTTATAAGCCCCATAAGTCCATGAGCCACTCCAAAGGATACTTATAGGGTTTACTTCTGTGGATCCCGTTAAAACATCCCCTCTTTCCTTCCACTGGCCTGGTCTCCCTCTACAGAGGCAGTAATAAGAGGTAAAAAGATCATTACCAACTATAAGAGCTTTTTATAAGTCGCTACAACCAAACACCATTTTGAACTCATAATAAGCTCTCTATACGAAAGGTTTATGGATTTATAATAACTTTCTCCAAACCAAAAATTTAGAGTAGTGACCAGTTGAGTTAGACGCAGGGTAACGAAATCAGCGGCCTAGACAGAGAGATGATATGTCCCTTTTATTATATTGAAAAATTTGACTGATGCACACATAGAAATCAGGCGATTTCGTGTTTCGCCGCACCTCTTGTTTCCTGGTAAATTCTGTGAGTTGATTCACCCAATTTTTTGCTTTCAAGATATTGCCACGTGTCACGTTTTCAATGGATGGAAAAATTGAGTGATACAACGATAAAAGTTCACTAGGGTGTTCTGTAGTCACTCCATACAAAATAGGGCAGCGTGACAGCAGTTTGTGAGTTGCGCTTTGTGGATATTAGAGTTGAGGCATACTTTGTGAGTTATGAAATGGACCGTCGCAGTGATATATAGCTAGTTGCTGGGCTTAATGGAGATATATTACTAATAAGTAGTTATGGAGCACATCTGCAACAGGCTACAAGCAGCCCAATGCTTCTGTATCTAGTTAATGGGCTGAATCCTGCATCAATCCGAATCCGAGCCCACTTGAACTCTTAATTTCAGTTGAGAATTTGCAAGAAATATGGCCCTATTAGGCTCTTAGGGCCTGTTTGGCAGCACTCCAACTCCAGAAAAATAATTCCACTTCACCAACTTTAAATTTTTTCAGCTCCATTCCATAAACTCCAACTCCGGGAAAAAGGAGGCTTAGGGAGGAATAGTCCCTTTTACACTTTCTTTTTTTTTTCCAGATGAGCTACAGTGCCATCGCGCACCGCCACGTATGTCGGCGCCACCAGCCTCTTCGTTCCACTTGCCAAGCACACTGGTGGACATCATGCCGAACGTGTAGGCCCTAACAACGTCGTTGGTGACGGCGAGGGAGTCCTGGGACAGCACCGCCACCAGCGAGGAGTCCGCGTAGGTGAGGCTGAACCCGCAGGCCTTGCCGTTGAACAGGCACGCGGCGTTTGGCGCCTACGCGCACAGCGGTGACCCGCAGGGCCCTAGGCGAGGTTGAAGGGCGTGGAGGTGGGGCAGCCCGCGCAGCCAGCGCAGGGGATCCATGCGGCATCGTTGCTGATGTCCACGGCGAGCAGGAGCTGCTGCGCTGGCATGCATCTGCAGCAACTGCCACCCCGACGCGATGGGCGCGTACGCATGGCCCCGGATGACTAGCGAGTTTAGGTACACCAGACGATAATGGTGGGTAATTTTACCCCAACTCCACGAGGAAGTCTATAACTGGTGTTTTTGGAGCACCCCTTGAGGAGCTCCATGAAAAATATGAAGTTGGACACCAACTCTAGATTTTTTTCTAGAGTTTCCAGATCTGGAGTTCGTGGAGCTAGACGTGTTTTGCAGGGAGTTCGTGGAGTGGAGCTGGGAAAGTTGGAGTGGAGCTCTCCCAAACATACCCTTATCGTGATTTTGGTGATTCCATGATAACATAGTTAATGGAACTAACAAGTTTGTAAGATCATATTTGTAGAATTTCTAGGTCCCATGGATGAAGTTCAAACCATATCCAAGATGTCCGAATTACTGCCAAGATGCCAAGTCTTAGTGAAAAAATAGAGAGAATATTTTTAGAGTGTTCAAATGATAGCTAAGATGATTTGGACAAGTGACAGCAAAAATCAGCCGGCTGGATAAACTAGAGCTATCAAAATATGACAGGTCGGTGCATTGAGGAGTTGATACGACGATCAAGTGGAGAAAAACCTGTAGCATCGGATCAATCGACGCCCTAGGGTTAAGCATCAGTGCAAATGGTACTTCAATTACTTAGACAGTATTTTCTGCTCCAGAAGGATTTTGGGAAATGAAGCATCAGCACCGGATCAACCGACGCTATAAGCAGAGGCATCGGTGCATTGGACAATGCACAGAGAGCATTTGGAGCTGTAGATTGCTGGCTTAGTGGTATCTTCGGCCGGATAAACAGACACCCGTCGGTGCATTGCATCAGAGCAATGATACAAGCAGAAGGGGACGTTAGGATTCAACGGTTAGCATGTAAGCTTACTGTGACCGGATGAACCGACACCTATGATCGGATCATCCGACGCTTTAAGCTTTTTGGCAGAATGACAAGTAATGGGTATTGGTGGTTCTCTAGCCTATATAAGGTATTCTCCTAGATTATTTGAGGCTGCTGGAGTTTAGAGAAAGCATACACACGCTGAAAACACACTGAAGAACATCTCCAAGCCATTATAGTGCAAGTTGATCACATCCATAGGCTTTAGCACATGCTTTGAGAGTGATAGTGCTAGGTTAGACCTAGAGATAGTGAGAGAGCAAGGTGTTGATGCCTTGTGTTTTGGTTCTAGAGTGAAGCACCGCTGTAATCTTGGTGTGAGCCTCTTGGAGTCTTGGTGACTCGCCGGCAAATCTTCGACCCTCCGACTTGGTGTGGAACGGCAACAATGCTTTGTGCGGGGAATGAGGAGACCCGTCCTTCATGGGAAGCTCGTAGTTAATACGACGTCAAGGTGACCGGTGCAAGAGGTGGTGTGCTTCGCCTTTGTGGCAAGAACCTCATCTACTTCGCGTGAGCCTTAGTGGCGAGTCTAAGCTTTTGATCAGAAGAGACTTGGTGACTGGAAGTGTACCTTGGTGGAGCTCCAACATGGACTAGGGGTGGCTTTAGCCCACCGATACCACGGAAAAAAATGACGTGCCGAGTTTGCATTTTCTTAACCCACTTTTCCGCACTTCTTTCGTGTAACTTATGTGCCTTTACTTGCTTAGAGTAGCATCAAGGTAGGATTGGCTATAGGTTGCAAAACTTTTATTTTGGATGGGTTGGAACACTAGATGAACCGTAGCTGCACATCTAGATAGCATGTTTTAGTTTATGTTTTGTGCAATTTAGTTGAAATTATAGATTAAGGTTTAAGTTTGCCTAATTCACCCCTCTCCATTTTAGGCTACGAGCACCAATAGCTTTCAGAATTAAACTGCCTTGGATGCCTCCTTGAACTGTAGAAGCGGGGTGAAACACTCTTTTCCTTACGAGATCAGCTAAGAGTGTGTGACAAAGCAGGAGTACACAAACAGCCCGGGCAACTAGAGAGAAGAGACGAAAGGTAACTGCATGCACGCGCGTCCCGAGCCCTATTGTCTCCAAAAATTACTGCATAAATATTGTTTGAGGCTGAAACATGGTTGGATTGGCACATCATGTTCATTAATTCGATTCGACCAGTTGGTTTGATGATTGGTTTCTTAGTGGGATATTAATGGATTTGTGAACGATGTTAACGCGGGCCGCTAGCTACTGCAATAATTTCAACACTAGTGTGTTGTATAGTCGTTTTGGTAGAAGGTATGATGGAATAATGGTGTCCCACTGAAATTGATGCTTTGATATATGATTTGTCTTGGTGACTCCGAGAGCCTACCAAATTCAATGTAGTTTGAACATGTGGTTTGCGAGCTAGAGTGCTAGACCTACGATGATAAATGATGAGGGGTTATGTTGGGACTACCTTGTCTTTTGTTTGCTATCGGCCGAGTCTTGTTAGTTCACATTGGTAGCCTAAGGAGGCTAATTTTTAGCTCTCTTATTTGGATGCTAAATATGGAGATTAAAATATGAACTAATTACTACGCTAATTGCACAGATAATAGCTAATTGATGGTTAGAACCTATTCGTCCTGATTATGCACGTGAACTTTATGTGCAAACTAAGACTATAGCTAGGATTACGTATACTGTGCCTGGAACTGATAGCAGGTATCTTTACGGTACACTGAGATAGAGTTTGTGCATCCGTCTGAATAGATCAGATAGGTCTGCAGGATCATTGGTACGGTGAATCTTAACTCCTGTGTGTGGTGTGCATTCATGCAGAAGACCAGAGCTAGCTCCAACTGGGAAGGCAGCCGATTGGGCGATAGACGGATTATTCAGCTCAATGCATGGAGACACCGAGTTCATTTGGAGGGAAGAAGGTCGCAGGTTGGCAAAACAGGTGTCTTCATCCCTCAACTTTATCTTAAGAGCAAGTCAAGTTGGTTTCTTAACTTTCAGATCTGCTAATTTTGTCCCTTAATTTTTATTTTAGGCCAAATTTGTTCTTTTGTTGATGAGGCTCTCTATGCTAACATGAGACTGATGTGAAAAAAAATGTTATTTTTACCTTTACCTCCTTCTTCCCCATACTCAATTTTCATTGTTGTGTCACTATGATTAATCATTGATAGGACACAATAGATTCATTGTTCTGTCTTCTAGCTTGCTATCTCTCGTATGTGTTGAAGTACTCTTTCGTGTTTAATTTGTTCTATATCATACATGAATAACATGCATATATCTGCTCAACTTTCTGCAGCACTGCTTAACATGCAAATTGAGTAGGGGAAGAAATAGCTAAGGTAAGGGTAAATAGAACATTTCGCATTAGTCTCATACTATTATGGAGCACCACATTAGTATAAGGATAAATTTGATCTAAAAGGAAAGTTGAGAACTAAATTGGTTTTTCTGATTTAAGAGGGACGAATTTGACCATTGGAGTAAAATTGAGGATAAAAAAAAAATACCTTCCTGGTTTGTCAAAACCAGGGCGCAACACTTATCAGATTGAAATAGGAAAAGAGCAACTCGAGCGGACAGTTCCTATCCCAAGTTTAGAGGGTTAAAAAAATGCACTCCAGCAAACTCTCTACTAGGCCCTCTATTTTGGAAAGGCCTCCAAATTCTCTCATCCACCCTCTATTTCTACAGAGTCTTTAGGGAGCAATCGAAGGCTATTGCTGAAATTGAAGCAAATTTAGAAGAAATAGAGCCAGTACTGGTTTAACATTTGGAGGGTGTGATCTAGAAGTTATCGCTGGAGATATCATTTTTTTATCCAATTTCCATCTACCAACAGCAAGTCAAGTCAGCTCGGAGTCTCGGACATGACATGCTTGCCATGGACCATCCCCGGCAATGGGCTTCCCACCGCTAGCCATACACCTGTCCTCTCAGATGGAAAAAAGCTAGCCCATGAAATCGAGATGACACCAACTCTGTAGTAACTGTAATGGCGTGCCACATGCCCATCACCTGCTACCGAATGTGCTGTGGCCTGTGGGTTGGTGTTGTGTCATACTGTCATCGTGTCACGATCTGTGTCTTGGCATATCCGAAAGCAAAATTGGACCAGTCCACTTGTGGCTGCCATATGCAAATAAACATCTTCGTGCGAAATCAAAATTTAAAAGAGTTTCAATCTTTCGAGTATTCACTGGTGACCGGTCCCACAATGTCGATTGAATATCCGCTCCTAGCTTAATTAGATCACATGAGGACATGTGTACTTTTCACGGTAACAAATATCACAACAAACTTTTTCGAAAATCATATATATAAAGTCGGATGGAGATGAATTTTATATGAAGTCACAACGGACCTATCGTAACAACGCTAGCAAATTAAAGCCTAGAACTAAATTAGAAGAAAAGATAAAAAGGAGACAAAATTAAATTTATCTTGACGAAGGTTTGCAAAGTTCTTGTGCAACTCCACATGATCCATATGAATATGAAAAGTTTTGAGAAACACGGTGCAGTCATATGCAAGGTGAGATTTACAGAATAACCGTGCAGTTAAACCATCATTATTTTTTGATGCCTCAACCCTTCAAGCAGTTGAACCATAATTAGCTACAAGGCTGAAATCTGAACTGTGTATGCATCAATAAACCGGTCAATTAACTAATTAACTCTTTTTATGACGCAGAGGAGTTTTGCTTTTGCATCGAGAAGATAGAGTTCAAATAGAAGGACAAGAAGGTAGTGGTGCGCGGCGCCACCCGAGCCATGCAAACCTTGCAACGAAGAGCCTCGCAAGCCAAAACCTAATCCTTGCAAGGCCAAGGCTGAGGATTGCAAGTCCAAGCCTATGACACGTGGCTGTGACTGTAATTCACAACACAGTGACCAACTACATAATATATCAATGTTTAAAATAGTGGACTACAGCGGTGCTATAGCGGTTTCGTGGAGCTGCTGCTATGCCTACTGCAGTAAAAAAAAGCACGCTATAGCGGGTTATAGCTGGCTATAGTGGCGCCAATAGCGTTTTTTGGACCCTATCACTAAATCTTATAGCCCGCTATTTAAAATATTGTAATATATACATCCTGGGTATCAAGGTATTTAGACAAATAACAAGACTACTGATTAGGCTCGACTAATCAATCTGATCGACAGTGATTAGTAAGTTTAACGATGATACTCCATTATATAATTTGAAAACACTGGTCCCAGGTCTCGCTCCCTTCCTCCAGCATTACAAAAACACCACCTTGCGGCCGGCTCCTGCGGCCTGGAGGTTGACGACGAGGGGTGGTGGAAACTTCCCTTTAGAACATGAAACTAGTAGACACTCTTACTTTGTGCTTTTGTCACGTATATATGGACACTATCTATATAGTAGTCTTTGGTTTTTTCCCCTTCTATATTTGTACATGCCAATAAGACATTGGAATAGTTGGTCTTGGATTCGTTTCGTGTCCCTACTATAAGCAAACTTTCTGAAATCAAAGTTGTATTATTCCATTTCTATAGCCTTTTGTTTCAAATTAGTCTAGCTAGCCTCTGCATAATCTTTTTTTTGCGAGGAAGCCTCTGTATAATCTAGCCCCATAATAATAGCATGATTTCTGGTGTAGGTTACTCATATTTTATCGATCATTATATAATGTTTCAGTCTTAAGAGCAAAAGAAATGGCTTACTTGAATATTTATTCAGCCAATTTTTTCATACCTTTTTATTCCAAAATTTACTTTTTTAATAAATATTTATATGGAACTCTTTATTTTTCGTCTGATTTCTCTAAAACTTTCACTTGATAGACCGGTTGGTTGCGAAAACCCAACTCCGCTTGCCTCGGGAAAGAGAATCATCTATCATTGATTCATTGCATATACTTGCAAAAAAGAACGATAATAAAGCACATGTTCTATATATGCCTGCATCATTGATTCATCATTGTACATAAGTTAGCAGTGCCCCTGGGATGAGTATGGCCATCAACCAAGGACGACATCACCGTCGCAGTAGGATGCACGCACGCGCTCATGCACACAACCACCGAGCGGCAACTAATCACGACGTACACTCGTACTGCTGCTACCTTTGCTATCCACTCTCGCGCCAATATATCATCCTGCAGACTCGACAACCATCACGAGAATTTTCTTGGAAGAATAGCAACGAATTGAGAGATAGGACGAGAGAGAGCCAGAGAGGGAACTGTTGACTGTTGGGAAGGGAGAAGAGATCCCTGTCGTCATCCAGGCGCGTGCAGGGTGCTCCCTCGCTCCATCTTTGGTTTCAAACGCTATTGAAGGCCCCCAACCGTGCAGACGTGTCTCCCGCACCAAATCCTGACGCGACAGCCGTCTCGTCTGAATAATCGTAGGCGCATCTGCTGTCCCTATAGTTGGTCATCCGGCCCGAAGCCCATGGGCCGGTCCACGGCAGGACTTTTTGGTCTAGCACGAGCCCGGCACGGCATGAAGTTAATCCGAAACGAATAAGGTCGGGCCCGACCAGGCACGACAGGCTGGCCCGAACACGGGAGTCCCGATTAACAGCCGGTCCAATAAAATACACCCACGGGCCGGCCTAGCATGGGAGGCTTGATTAACGGCCAGCCAAATAAAAATAACCCACCAGCCCACGTATATATACTTCAATTCCTACAAACTCTAAGCTGCTACCTCTCCGTATCCCAGGTGCCGCTACTGCTCCATCCTTCCCTCCTCACGTGACAGCCGGCGCCCGCCTCTACACCACACCGTGGGCAGTGGTCCCCTCCCCTTGGAACCGTGCGGCGGAGAGCACCGCCCCCTTCTCCGTGCCACCGCCCGCCGCTCCCTTCTCCCTCCCTGCTTCGAGCTCCCAACTCGCGGCGCGTGAGCGCGGACTGGCGGTGAGGCGTGGCCGGGCGTGCACGGACCGGCGGCGAGGAGCGGCCGGGTGTGCGCCGGACGGCAGCGAGGCATGGCGTGTGGGAAACGGCGGCGAGGCGTGGCCGATGGTGGGGCACGGCCGCGCACGGGCGAAGGATGGCGGCGCACCACGCGAGTAGAGGATAGCCCCGCGGCACGACCGGGCTAGACGGGCTGTCGGGCCAAACGGGCCGTCACGGCACGCACAAAGCACCTTTGTGCCATGCCTGAGTCAGTAGGTCAACCCGTGGGCTGGCACGGCACAGCTCTT